>NC_057794.1:433583107-433729476 GCF_018294505.1 Triticum aestivum
CTTCAGTTAGTAGCAGTAGCGAAGGAATCACTCGATCACGTTCAGTTAACAGCCATCGATCGATCGCTCGGGTTTAGTAACGCGTAGCCTATAGTACAATCGCTCGGGTTCAGTTAGAGCCCAACGCCTCGCTCGGGTTCAGTTAGAGCCAACGCCTCGCACACACGCGCGTACGTGTACGAGAGTAACGCGCATCGCTCGGCCCCCGACCTCCCACCGTAACCGGGAACTCCCCGAAATTTTCCTCGCCCTCGCTTCTACCATGGTTTTTTCCGTCATGGACGGCCCAAATAATGTCATGCAGCTGCGTCTCCAGCCCGCCCAGGATGAAAAGCCCATTTTCTGCCATGATTTTTTGTCATATAAGTAGGAGCCCACCGCATCTATGATGATATTGGGTTTTGTCATAATTATCGTCATAGAAGTATCATATGTATGATAGAAAAAAAATTGTTCGGCCCAAAATGTCACGAATGTGTCTTTTTTTGTAGTGATAGTTCGTCAAGTTAGTGCTATTTTAACCTTCTCAAGGACCAGGTGTAGCCACACTCGGTTCAACTAAAGTTGGAGAAACTGACACCCGCCAGCCACCTGTGTGCAAAGCACGTCGGTAGAACCAGTCTCGCGTAAGCGTACGCGTAATGTCGGTCCGGGCCGCTTCATCCAACAATACCACCGAACCAAAGTATGACATGTTGGTAAGCAGTATGACTTATATCGCCCACAACTCACTTGTATTCTACTTGTGCATATAACATCAACGCATAAAACCTGGCTCTAATACCACTGTTGGGGAACATAGTAATTTCAAAAATTGTCCTACGCACACGCAAGATCATGGTGATGCATAACAACGAGAGGGGATAGTGTTGTCCATGTACCCTCGTAGACTAAAAGCGGAAGCGTTAGCACAACGCGGTTGATGTAGTCGTATGTCTTCACGATCCGACCGATCAAGTACCGAACGTATGACACCTCCGAGTTTAGCACAGGTTCAGCCCGATGACGTCCCTCGAACTCCGATCCAGCCGAGTGTTGAGGGAGAGTTTCGTCAGCACGACGGCGTGGTGACGATGATGATGTTCTACCGACGTAGGGCTTCGCCTAAGCACCGCTACAGTATTATCGAGGTAGACTATGGTGGAGGGGGCACCGCACACGGCTAAAAGATCAAATGATCAATTGTTATGTCTCTTGGGTGCCCCCTACCCCTGTATATAAAGGAGCAAGGGGGAGGTGCGGCCGGCCAGGAGGGGCGCGCCAGGAGGAGTCCTACTCCCACCAGGAGTAGGACTCCCTCCCTTTTCCTTGTTGGATTAGGAGTGGAGGGGGAAAGAGGAGGAGGAGAAGAAGGAAAGGGGGCGCCGCCCCCCTCTCCTTGTCCTATTCGGACTAGGGGGAGGGGCGCGTGGCCCTTGCCCTGGCCGCCTCTCCTCTTCTCCACTAAGGCCCACTATGACCCATGTCGGTGTCAAAACCGGCGGATCTCGGGTAGGGGGTCCCGAACTGTGCGTCTAGGCGGATGGTAACAGGAGACAAGGGACACGATGTTTTTACCCAGGTTCGGGCCCTCTCAATGGAGGTAAAACCCTACTCCTGCTTGATTAATATTGATGATATGGGTAGTACAAGAGTAGATCTACCACGAGATCAAGGAGGCTAAACCCTAGAAGCTAGCCTATGGTATGATTGTTGTATGATGGAGTTGTCCTACGGACTAGAACCCTCTGGTTTATATAGACACTGGATAGGGTTAGGGTTAGGGTTACACAAAGTCGGTTACAATGGTAGGAGATCTTGAATATCCGCATCGCCAAGCTTGCCTTCCACGCCAAGGAAAGTCCCATCCGGACACGGGACAAAGTCTTCAATCTTGTATCTTCATAGTCCTGGAGTCCGGCCGAAGGTATAGTCCGGCTACCCGAACACCCCCTAATCCAGGACTCCCTCAGTAGCCCCTGAACCAGGCTTCAATGATGACGAGTCCGGCGCGCAGATTGTCTTCGGCATTGCAAGGTGGGTTCCTCCTCCAAGTTCTTCAAGAAGATTTTAAACACCAAGGATAGTGTCCGGCTCTGCAAAATAAGTTTCCACATATTGCCATAGAGAGAATAATATCAACACAAATCTAATCTGCTGACGTATTCCGCAGCGTGACATCACACTACGGCCAAGTCCTTTACTCGAATCGTTTTTACTTTTCCACCTCAGCACGTTTAGCGAGGCGGTTTCCTTGGCACGTCTTTTCAAAGCAGAGATCGTGTCCCCCCTTTAACGGGATTCTCACCAATACGGATGTGGGTAACCCAACTGCGCCATTTATCACGGTGCTTGGGAGGCAAGCGAGTTTTACTAGGCTGGTGGGGACGCACAACTGCATCCGCCCATATAAGGGGATAAGGATCTACCTTTTTACCTATGCCTTCTTCCTCCTTTGCCTATCCATCTCCTGTGCACTCGAGCTCCAGCACCCAAGCCCGCACTTCCTACCTCAACCTCCTCCAGCAATGTCCGGAGCGGGAGGCAAGTGGATGGTCTCCTCCGTCACGGAGGGCCATGTCAAAAAGCTAAGGAAGGCCGGATACTTGTCCAAGGACATCGCGCACCAGCTTCCCGAGGAAGGGTAGCTTCTCCCCACCCCAAGGCCCCATGAGAGGGTAGTATTCCTTCCCCACTTCCTCCACGGACGGGTTTCCCACTCCACCCATTTGTCCGAGGGCTCATGTTCTACTATGGCCTGGATTTCCACGATCTGGCCCCGAACTTCGTCCTCAACATCTCGGCGTTTATCGTCGTGTGCGAGGCTTTCCTCCGCATCCGCCCCCATTTCGGCCTCTGGCTCAAGACCTTCAACGTCAAGCCCAAGGTGGTGCGCGGCAGCCAGGCGGAGTGCGGAGGCGCCATGGCGGGCAAGATGGCCAATGTCCTATGGCTCGAGGGCTCCTTCATGGAGACCCTGAAGGGGTGGCAATCGTGGTGGTTTTACATCACCGAGCCGCGCGATCCGAAATGGATCGCAGCCCCCGAGTTCTATTCCGGACCCCCCACGCGGCTTATGTCCTGGAAAGAGACGGGCCTATCGTGGGGCGACGAAAAAAAGGTGACCGGATTGCAGACATGCATCCAGTCCCTGGTGAGCAAGCTGATCAAGCTTGTCAATGTACTCCAGGTTATGCTCGTTCGTCGGATCCTCCCGTGTTAACAACGGGGCTTTAATCTGTGGGAGTTCGACCCGGCACATCACCAAACCCTTAACCGGCTCTTCAACACGACGTATGAAGACGTCTGGAAGGTGCTAACCAAAGGCGCCAAGGCTCCCACATCCGCTTCCGAGGACCGCGGATACAGCTCGCAGCGTCACGCTAGCGAGGTAAGCTATTTTCACCTTTTACAGGATGTTAAGTTTTTTCATAGTTTGACTCTATGCGGGATCTAAACTCCCTCACCTTTGACAGGCTTGGCAGGCGCAGTCCGGATCGATTAACTGTCCGGCTCCCTTGCCCGAAGACCCAGCCCCTGCTCTCCTAGTGAAGCTGCTGGTTCCGGCGCCTTATGTGGTGCCGGAGAAGAAGGCCAAGAAGAAGAAGACCACGGGGACTCGAAAGAGTGCCCGTAATGTGGTGGTGTCGGACTCGTCATCCGACGAGTCCGAGACACTCTCCTCCCGTGAGAACGAGGAGGAGGAGGAAGAAAACTCTCCCCCTCCAGCGGGGGGAGGAAAGAAAAGGAAGGCCGCCCCAACGAGGGAGGCCAAAGGGTCCAGGAAGAGGAAGACCCCTCCGCTGAACTACTCCCCCGATGCTGAAGAGGACGAAGAGGAGTGGCCAGATAGGGCCAAGCGTCCGGCGAAATCATAAGTATTCGGATATCAGAGTAACTCATGATGTTCCTTTGTTGCACAGCTTTCCCTAATGTCGAACATAATTATGCAGCCCGCCCCGGGCTGAACTCAACGAGTCGTTGAGCGGCTCCCTGGATTCATTGGACGTGAACTCAGTTCCGCCCACTGTCTCCTCTCGCACTGCGGACGACGCCGAAGTGGCGTCGCAACGAGCTTCGGGGCAGGAGGAGGTGGTCCTGGAGGAGCCGCAAGGCGACCTCCCGGACTCCAGGAGTAAAGGGACAAGACCCCCCAGGGCTCCAAGTCCGGCTTTGTGCCGGACACCGCGCCGAAATCTTCAACAGTTCTGGACCGTGGTAGGCGAACTCCTTCCAAGAGGAGCAAGCCTTCTGAGCCGGCGGCCTCCGTCCAACCGGAGGTGCCGGACAATCTGCTGGAGGTGCTTGACGGCGCCTCCATCGACGAGGAGCACCGTACTATTATGAGTACGGTGATCCAGAAGGTTCAGTCCACCAAGAGCAGACTGAGTGAAGCTTGCGCTAGCCTTCTAACAGGCTTCGAGGAAAGTAAAAAATATGTAAGAATATAACCGCATAGACAGTAGCCCCTGATGCTCTGTTTGGCATTCGGAAAGAAAAGCCGAATAGAGGATCTATTAAATTTCGCAGGAGTCTAACAACAAAGAGTCAATATGTGTATGCAGGCTTCGCTGCTAGCCACCGCCGCACTGACTGTGGAGGTGGGTGCCCTGAAATAGGGACTCGAGTGGACCGAGCAAGAGCTCGGCCTTGCCAAGCGGCAGCTCGAGGAGAAAGAAGGTAAGAAATACCTTACAGAAAAAAGTGCCTATAGAAAGACGTGATTGCAAAAAATAACAGGATTGTACTGCTTATTGTAGGGGCCACGACTGAGGTGGCGACCCTCAAGCAGGTGCTGTCCGAGGCCGAAAAGAAAGCGGACGCGGAGCGCACCGAGCGAGAGAAACTTGGGGCCCAGGTCGGCGAGGTGCAGCAAGAGCTTCAGGCTCTCATGAAAAAACATGAGAGTTTGGAGCTTGAGTCAAAGACGCAAGCGTCCGAGCTCGCGGCGGCCCTTGAGACTGCCAAGTCTGCCAAGGCCGAAGCCCAAAAGGCCCTCCAAGAGTTGGAGGAGATGAAAAAGATAGCAGCGGGTAAGGCATTCTTTATGCAAAGCAGAAATATAAAAGTAAACTACTTGTTACTTACCCGAATCCGGAGCTCTCCAGGGGCATTCGCAGATCTTCCCCGCAGTGTATCCGACGCCGCCGCATTCTACCGAGCTGAAGAGGGCAGCTCGATGGAGAAGGTATTCTGGTCTCAGTATGTTGAGGCCGGACACCCTGTGCCCTTGAGCGACCAGCTGAAACAGCTGGTCGAGCTCCACAAGGCGGTCGAACAGGCCGTGAAGGGCTTCATAGTTCGGTTGTGGCCCGGAGAGGCCCTGCCTGGGAGCTACTTCGGGCTGGTGCGGCGGCCGGTGGAGGCCTGTCCAAGGCTTGAGGTCATCAAGCGCTCCGTCTGCATCGAAGGTGCCCGTAGGGCCCTTGCCCGTGCAAAGGTGCACTGGGGTAAGCTGGACGATGAGAAGCTTGTGAGGGACGGGCCACCGCCGGGGAAGGAGCATCGCAAGCCCGAGAACTACTATAAGGATGTTCTTGCGGGTGCCCGCCTTGTGGCGGATGAATGTACCAAGGATGTAATTTTTGAATGAACTCGCTCGTGTTTATCCTGTGCGCTGAAAACTTGTTCATATGCGCTAAGCAATGCTTGTTGAATTTAAAATATTACTTTCTATGCGGCCGTTTATAAAAAAATTGAGAGATGGCCAGTCGTCGGCTTCTGCCCCCATGCCACTAGTGCTGGGGTGTTCGGGATAAACCTGAGCACTCTTTTTCCCATAGTTGGGTCCTTCGAGGGAGGCGCTTTGCACAACGAACCAGGCAATCGAACTATAATGCTTGAACACTCTCACTTAGCCATAGAACTCTACAATTTTAAATTTCGGCGAAGCCCCTAGTTCGGAAGACCGAGTTCGGGGCGCTATCCACGCCTTGGCCGGACAAAGCCGGCTCCTCGCTCAAAGTGGCATAAGTCTTTAGGGACTCGAAAAACCTCTCGAACAGCGACCGGTCTCTCGCCTCATCATGACAGTCAGTTTTAGCTTTCTCCACTGAGGTGCTTAACCCAGCTCAACTGGGGCACATCGCAGTGGTTCTCCTAGTACTACCTTAGCCGATATAGCGGAACATAAGGCACCAAAACATAGGAGCCGAACAAACCCAACTATTGACCCAAATCATGATTCGGAGCCGATGCATATAGTGCTATAAGTTCGGGGTGCCGCACTTGTGAAAGTGTACGGGCTTCTCACACCATATTGAGGGGTACTGATGTTGGGTTTCGTAGTAATTTCAAAAAAATTCCTACGCACATGCAAGATCATGTGATGCATAGCAACGAGAGGGGAGAGTGTTGTCTACATACCTAACGCAGACCGACTGCGGAAGCGCTGACACGACGTAGAGGAAGTAGTCGTACGTCTTCATGATCCAACCGATCAAGCACCGAAACTACAGCACCTCCGAGTTCGAGCACACGTTCAGCTCGATGACGATCCCCGGACTCCGATCCAGCAAAGTGTCGGGGAAGAGTTCCGTCAGCACGACGGCGTGGTGACGATCTTGATGCACTACAGCAGCAGGGCTTCGCCTAAACTCTGCTACAGTATTATCGAGGAATATGGTGGCTGGGGGCACCGCACACGGCTAAGGAATAGATCAGTGGATCAACTTGTGTGTTCTAGGGTGCCTCTGCCTCAGTATATAAAGGACTACAGGGGGGAGGCTGGCTGGCCAAGGTGTGGCGCGCCAGGAGAGTCCTACTCCCTCTGGGAGTAGGATTCCCCCCCAATCCTAGTTGGAATAGGATTCGCGGAGGGGGAAAAGAGAGAGAGGGGGCCGGCCACCTCTCCTAGTCCTAATAGGACTAGGGGAAGGGGGAGGCGCGCAGCCCATGTAGGGCTGCCTCTTCTCTTTTCCACTAAGGCCCATCATGGCCCATTTAGCTCCCGGGGGTTCCGGTAACCTTCCCGGTACTCCGGTAAAATCCCGATTTCACCCGGAACACTTCCGATATCCAAACATAGGCTTCCAATATATCAATCTTTACGTATCGACCATTTCGAGACTCCTCGTCATGTCCGTGATCACATCCGGGACTCCGAACAACCTTCGGTACATCAAAATGCATAAACTCATAATATAACTGTCATCGTAACCTTAAGCGTGCGGACCCTACGGGTTCGAGAACAATGTAGACATGACCGAGACACGTCTCCGGTCAATAACCAATAGCGGGACCTGGATGCCCATATTGGCTCCTACATATTCTACGAAGATCTTTATCGGTCAGACCGCATAACAACATACGTTGTTCCCTTTGTCATCGGTATGTTACTTGCCCGAGATTCGATCGTCGGTATCCAATACCTAGTTCAATCTCGTTACCGGCAAGTCTCTTTACTCGTTCTGTAATACATCATCTCGCAACTAACTCATTAGTTGCAATGCTTGCAAGGCTTATGTGATGTGCATTACCGAGAGGGCCCAGAGATACCTCTCCGACAATCGGAGTGACAAAACCTAATCTCGAAATACGCCAACCCAACATGTACCTTTGGAGACACCTGTAGTACTCCTTTATAATCACCCAGTTACGTTGTGACGTTTGGTAGTACCCAAAGTGTTCCTCCGGTAAACGGGAGTTGCATAATCTCATAGTTATAGGAACATGTATAAGTCATGAAGAAAGCAATAGCAACATACTAAACGATCGGGTGCTAAGCTAATGGAATGGGTCATGTCAATCAGATCATTCACTTAATGATGTGATCCCGTTAATCAAATAACAACTCCTTGTTCATGGTTAGGAAACATAACCATCTTTGATTAACGAGCTAGTCAAGTAGAGGCATACTAGTGACACTCTGTTTGTCTATGTATTCACACATGTATTATGTTTCCGGTTAATACAATTCTAGCATGAATAATAAACATTTATCATGATATAAGGAAATAAATAATAACTTTATTATTGCCTCTAGGGCATATTTCCTTCAGTCTCCCACTTGCACTAGAGTCAATAATCTAGTTCACATCGCCATGTGATTCAACACTAAGAGTTCACATCACCATGTGATTAACACTCATAGTTCACATCGTCATGTGACCTATACCCAAAGGGTTTACTAGAGTCAATAATCTAGTTCACATCATTTATGTGATTAACACCCAAAGAGTACTAAGGTGTGATCATGTTTTGCTTGTGAGATAATTTTAGTCAACGGGTCTGTCACATTCAGATCCGTAAGTATTTTGCGAATTTCTATGTCAACAATGCTCTACACGGAGCTACTCTAGCTTATTGCTCCCACTTTCAATATGTATCTAGATCGAGACTTAGAGTCATCCAGATCTGTGTCAAAACTTGCATCGACGTAACTTTTTACGACGAACCTTTTTGTCACCTCCATAATCGAGAAATATTTCCTTATTCCACTAAGGATAATTTTGACCATGTCCAGTGATCTACTCTTAGATCACTATTGTACTCCCTTGCTTAACACAGTGTAGGGTATACAATAGATCTGGTACACATCATGGCATACTTTATAGAACCTATGGCTGAGGCATAGGGAATGACTTTCATTCTCTTTCTATCTTCTGCCGTGGTCGGGCTTTGAGTCTTACTCAACTTCACACCTTGTAACACAGGCAAGAAACCTTTTCTTTGACTGTTCCATTTTGAACTACTTCAAAATCTTGTCAAGGTATGTACTCATTGAAAAAACTTATCAAGTGTCTTGATCTATCTCTATAGATCTTGATACTCAATATGTAAGCAGCTTCACCGAGGTCTTTCTTTGAAAAACTCCTTTCAAACACTCCTTTATGCTTTGCAGAATAATTCTATATTATTTCCGATCAACAATATGTCATTCACATATACTTATCAGAAATGTTGTAGTGCTCCCACTCACTTTCTTGTAAATACAGGCTTCACCGCAAGTCTGTATAAAACTATATGCTTTGATCAACTTATCAAAGCGTATATTCCAACTCCGAGATGCTTGCACCAGTCCATAGATGGATCGCTAGAGCTTGCATATTTTGTTAGCACCTTTAGGATTGACAAAACCTTCTGGTTGTATCATATACAACTCTTCTTTAATAAATCCATTAAGGAATGCAGTTTTGTTTATCCATTTGCCAGATTTCATAAAATGCGGCAATTGCTAACATGATTCGGACAGACTTAAGCATAGATACGAGTGAGAAAATCTCATCGTAGTCAACACCTTGAACTTGTCGAAAACCTTTTGCGACAATTCTAGCTTTGTAGATAGTAACACTACTATCAGCGTCCGTCTTCCTCTTGAAGATCCATTTATTTTCTATGGCTTGCCGATCATCGGGCAAAGTCAACCAAAGTCCATACTTTGTTCTCATACATGGATCATATCTCAGATTTCATGGCCTCAAACCATTTCGCGGAATCTGGGCTCATCATCGCTTCCTCATAGTTCGCAAGTTCGTCATGGTCTAGTAACATGACTTCCAGAACAGGATTACCGTACCACTCTGGTGCGGATCTCACTCTGGTTTACCTACGAGATTTGGTAGTAACTTGATCTGAAGTTACATGATCATTATCATTAGCTTCCTCACTAATTGGTGTAGTAGTCACAGGAACAGATTTCTGTGATGAACTACTTTCCAATAAGGGAGAAGGTACAATTACCTTATCAAGTTTCTACTTTCCTCCCACTCACTTCTTTCGAGAGAAACTCCTTCTCTGGAAAGGATCCATTCTTGGCAACGAATTTGCCTTCGGATCTGTGATAGAAGGTGTACCCAACAGTTTCCTTTGGGTATCCTATGAAGACATATTTCTCCGATTTGGTTTTGAGCTTATCAGGATGAAACCTTTTCATATAAGCATCACAATCCCAAACTTTAAGAAACGACAACTTTGGTTTCTTGCCAAGCCATAGTTCAGATTGTGTCGTCTCAACGGACTTAGATGGTGCCCTTTTAAACGTGAATGCAGCTGTCTTTAATGCATAACCCCAAAACGATAGTGGTAAATCGGTAAGAAACATCATAGGTCGCACCATATCTAATAAAGTACGGTTATGACGTTCGGACACACCATTACATTGTGGTGTTCCAGGTGGCGTGAGTAGTGAAACTATTTCACATTGTTTTTAACTGAAGACCAAACTCGTAACTCAAATATTTGTCTCCGCGATCAGATCGTAGAAACTTTATTTTCTTGTCACGATGATTTTCCACTTCACTCTGAAATTCTTTGAACTTTTCAAATGTTTCAGACTTATGTTTCATCAAGTAGATATAATCATATCTGCTCAAATCATCTGTGAAGTTCAGAAAATAATGATACTTGCCGTGAGCCTTAACACTCATCGGACCGTATACATCAATATGTATTATTTCCAATAAGTCAGTTGCTCGCTCCGGAGAACGGAGTCTTAGTCATCTTGCCCATGAGGCATGGTTCGCAAGCATCAAGTGATTCATAATCAAGTGATTCCAAAATCCCATCAGCATGGAGTTTCTTCATGCGCTTTACACCAATATGACCTAAACGGCAGTGCTACAAATAAGTTGCACTATCATTATTAACTTTGCATCTTTTGGTTTCAATATTATGATTATGTGTATCACTATGATCGAGATCCAACGAACTATTTTCATTGGGTGTGTAACCATATAAGGTTTTATTCATGTAAACAGAACAACAATTTATTCTCTTACTTAAATGAATAACCGTATTACAATAAACATGATCAAATCATATTCATGCTCAACGCAAACACCAAATAACACTTATTTAGGTTCAACACTAATCCCGAAAGTATAGGGAGTGTGCGATGATGATCATATCAATCTTGGAACCACTTCCAACACACATCGTCACTTCACCCTTAACTAGTCTCTGTTTATTCTGCAACTCCCGTTTCGAGTTACTAATCTTAGCAACTGAACTAGTATCAAATACTGAGGGGTTGCTATAAACACTAGTAAAGTACACATCAATAACATGTATATCAAATATACTTATGTTCACTTTGCCATCCTTCTTATCTGCCAATCACTTGGGGTAGTTCCGCTTCCAGTGACCAGTCCCTTTGCAGTAGAAACACTTAGTCTCAGGCTTAGGACCAGACTTGGGCTTCTTCACTTGAGCAGCAACTTGCTTGCTGTTCTTCTTGAAGTTCCCCTTCTTCCCTCTGCCCTTTTCTTGAAACTAGTGGTCTTGTCTACCATCAACACTTGATGTTTTTCTCGATTTCTACCTTCGTCAATTTCCAGCATTACGAAGAGCTTGGGAATCGTTTCCGTTATCCCTTGCATATCATAGTTCATCACGAAGTTCTACTAACTTGGTGATGGTGACTAGAGAATTCTGTCAATCACTATCTTATCTGGAAGATTAACTCCCACTTGATTCAAGCGATTGTAGTACTCAGACAATCTGAGCACATGCTCACTAGTTGAGCGATTCTCCTCCATCTTTTAGCTATAGAACTTGTTGGAGACTTCATATCTCTCAACTCGGGTATTTGCTTGAAATATTAACTTCAACTCCTAGAACATCTCATATGGTCCATGACGTTCAAAACGTCTTTGAGGTCCCGATTCTAAGACGTTAAGCATGGTGCACTAAACTATCAAGTAGTCATCATATTGAGCTAGCCAAACGTTCATAACGTCTGCATCTGCTCCTGCAATAGGTCCGTCACCTAGCGGTGCATCAAGGACATAATTCTTCTGTGCAGCAACGAGGATAAACCTCAGATCACGGATCCAATCCGCATCTTTGCTACTAACATCTTTCAACACAATTTTCTCTAGGAACATATCAAAAACACAGGGAAGCAACAACGCGAGCTATTGATCTACAAGGACTAAGTTCATGATAAATTTAAGTTCAATTAATAATATTACTTAAGAACTCCCACTTAGACAGACATCCCTCTAATCCTCTAAGTGATTACGTGATCCAAATCAACTAAACCATGTCCGATCATCACGTGAGATGGAGTAGTTTCATTGGTGAACATCATTATGTTGATCATATCTACTATATGATTCACGCTCGACCTTTCGGTCTTCGTGTTCCGAGGCCATATCTGCATATGCTAGGCTCGTCAAGTATAACCCGAGTATTCTGCGTGTGCAAAACTGGCTTGCATCCGTTGTAGATGGACGTAGAGCTTATCACACCCGATCATCACGTGGTGTCTGGGCACGACGAACTTTGGCAACGGTGCATACTCAGGGAGAACACTTCTTGATAATTTAGTGAGAGATCATCTTATAATGCTACCGTCAATCAAAGCAAGATAAGATGCATAAAAGATAAACATCACATGCAATCAATATAAGTGATATGATATGGCCATCATCATCTTGTGCTTGTGATCTCCATCTCCGAAGCACCGTTATGATCACCATCGTCACCGGCGCGATACCTTGATCTCCATCGTAGCATCGTTGTCGTCTCGCCAATCTTATGCTTCCACGACTATCACTACCGCTTAGTAATAAAGTAAAGCATTACATCGCGATTGCATTGCATACAATAAAGCGACAACCATATGGCTCCTGCCAGTTGCCGATAACTCGGTTACAAAACATGATCATCTCATACAATAAAATTCAGCATCATGCCTTGACCATATCACATCACAACATGCCCTGCAAAAACAAGTTAGACGTCCTCTACTTTGTTGTTGCAAGTTTTACGTGGCTGCTACGGGCTTAAGTAAGAACCAATCTCACCTACGCATCAAAACCACAACGATAGTTTGTCAAATAGACTCCGTTTTAACCTTCGCAAGGACCGGGCGTAGCCACACTTGGTTCAACTAAAGTTGGAGAGACAGTCGCCCGCAAGCCACCTATGTGCAAAGCACGTCGGGGGAACCGGTCTCGCGTAAGCGTACGCGTAATGTTGGTCCGGGTCGTCTCGTCCAACAATGCCGCCGAACCAAAGTATGACATGCTGGTAGGCAGTATGACTTATATCGCCCACAACTCACTTGTGTTCTACTCGTGCATATAACATCAACATAAATAACCTAGGCTCGGATGCCACTGTTGGGTTTCGTAGTAATTTCAAAAAATTCCTACGCACACGCAAGATCATGTGATGCATAGCAACGAGAGGGGAGAGTGTTGTCTACGTACCCACGCAGACCGACTGCGGAAGCGTTGACACAACGTAGAGGAAGTAGTCGTACGTCTTCACGATCCAACCGATCAAGCACCGAAACTACGGCACCTCCGAGTTCGAGCACACGTTCAGCTCGATGACGATCCCCGGACTCCGATCCAGCAAAGTGTCGGGGAAGAGTTCCGTCAGCACGACGGCGTGGTGACGATCTTGATGCACTACAGCAGCAGGGCTTCGCCTAAACTCCGCTACAGTATTATCGAGGAATATGGTGGCTGGGGGCACCGCACACGGCTAAGGAATAGATCACGTGGATCAACTTGTGTGTTCTAGGGTGCCTCTGCCTCAGTATATAAAGGACTAGAGGGGGGAGGCTGGCCGGCCAAGGTGTGGCGCGCCAGGAGAGTCCTACTCCCTCTGGGAGTAGGATTCCCCCCCCCCAATCCTAGTTGGAATAGGATTCGCGGAGGGGGAAAAGAGAGAGAGGGGGCCGGCCACCTCTCCTAGTCCTAATAGGACTAGGGGAAGGGGGAGGCGCGCAGCCCATGTAGGGCTGCCTCTTCTCTTTTCCACTAAGGCCCATCATGGCCCATTTAGCTCCCGGGGGGTTCCGGTAACCTTCCCGGTACTCCGGTAAAATCCCGATTTCACCCGGAACACTTCCGATATCCAAACATAGGCTTCCAATATATCAATCTTTACGTCTCGACCATTTCGAGACTCCTCGTCATGTCCGTGATCACATCCGGGACTCCGAACAACCTTCGGTACATCAAAATGCATAAACTCATAATATAACTGTCATCGTAACCTTAAGCGTGCGGACCCTACGGGTTCGAGAACAATGTAGACATGACCGAGACACGTCTCCGGTCAATAACCAATAGCGGGACCTGGATGCCCATATTGGCTCCTACATATTCTACGAAGATCTTTATCGGTCAGACCGCATAACAACATACGTTGTTCCCTTTGTCATCGGTATGTTACTTGCCCGAGATTCGATCGTCGGTATCCAATACCTAGTTCAATCTCGTTACCGGCAAGTCTCTTTACTCGTTCTGTAATACATCATCTCGCAACTAACTCATTAGTTGCAATGCTTGCAAGGCTTATGTGATGTGCATTACCGAGAGGGCCCAGAGATACCTCTCCGACAATCGGAGTGACAAACCTAATCTCGAAATACGCCAACCCAACATGTACCTTTGGAGACACCTGTAGTACTCCTTTATAATCACCCAGTTACGTTGTGACGTTTGGTAGTACCCAAAGTGTTCCTCCGGTAAACGGGAGTTGCATAATCTCATAGTTATAGGAACATGTATAAGTCATGAAGAAAGCAATAGCAACATACTAAACGATCGGGTGCTAAGCTAATGGAATGGGTCATGTCAATCAGATCATTCACTAATGATGTGATCCCGTTAATCAAATAACAACTCTTGTTCATGGTTAGGAAACATAACCATCTTTGATTAACGAGCTAGTCAAGTAGAGGCATACTAGTGACACTCTGTTTGTCTATGTATTCACACATGTATTATGTTTCTGGTTAATACAATTCTAGCATGAATAATAAACATTTATCATGATATAAGGAAATAAATAATAACTTTATTATTGCCTCTAGGGCATATTTCCTTCAACTGAAGCCCCTGGCGTGTTTGCTGTACCATGGTGTACGGGTGCAACATGTCATTTAATAAACATATATATGAAAGGAGGATAATGCAAACAATAGACAAAAAGCTATGCATTGTTTATAGAAAGGCTGCTATCAAAGCAGAACGATACAAGTAGTGCGATAAGCAAAAGATATTGGGCTATTTAACATGTCCTGGCCAGGAGTAGGCCGCGG
This sequence comes from Triticum aestivum, assembly GCF_018294505.1. Classification (NCBI taxonomy): domain Eukaryota; kingdom Viridiplantae; phylum Streptophyta; class Magnoliopsida; order Poales; family Poaceae; genus Triticum; species Triticum aestivum. Next base: position 433,598,091 of record NC_057794.1, read on the forward strand.
AATTGTATGCCAAAACAGGTATACTGCTCGTAACAAAGACCACCTGGGAGTTCCATAATGCGGCATGGCTTGTCTGCTTCCCTGGATCTTGCATCGTTTGTGCGGCAGTTGAATTGCCGAACAGGTCGTCCGAAGTGTGGAGTCCTGAAAGTAAGAGAAAATTAAAAAAAAAAGAATTCGGCGGCCCCTAGTACGTTTTAAGCCGTATTTTGGGTTTGCCGTTATTGTGCCCCTTCCCTTGTGCCCATGGTATTTCAAGAGCGTAGTTATGTACGCGAGGCACTGGTTTCACCATGTCGCGAGGGCTGGGGTTGGGGCCGCATTGCTACGCCTACTCAGAACGTGCCAGGCGGTCTTTTTGTAGGTTACTCCGGGCGCGCTTGGCAGTGTCTGGCTTTTTAACGGCCGAACTAGAGAATTGCCTAAGAAGGCTGCTTTGTACTTCTGCTGCGAGGGCCGCCGTGTGCTCCTCCATATGGAGGGAGCGTTCGGTGTTTCCATTGACCGTGATTACTCCTCGAGGGCCTGGCATCTTGAGCTTGAGATATGCGTAGTGCGGCACCGCATTGAACTTTGCAAATGCGGTTCGCCCGAGCAGGGCATGATAGCCACTGCGAAACGGGACTATATTGAAGATTAACTCTTCGCTTCGGAAATTGTTCGGAGACCCGAAGACCACTTCAAGTGTTACTGAGCCTGTACAGTTGGCCTCTACACCTGGTATAACGCCTTTAAAGGTCGTTTTTGTGGGCTTAATCCTCGAGGGATCTATGCCCATTTTCCGCACTGTATCCTGGTAAAGCAGGTTCAGGCTACTTCCGCCGTCCATGAGGACTCTTGTGAGATGAAATCCATCGATAATTGGGTCGAGAACCAATGCGGCGAAGCCGCCGTGACGGATGCTAGTGGGGTGGTCCCTTCGATCAAAAGTGATCGGGCAGGAGGACCATGGGTTGAACTTTGGGGCGACTGGCTCCATCGCGTATACGTCCCGTAGCGCACGCTTCCGCTCCCTCTTGGAATGTGGGTTGCGTATATCATGTTCACCATCCGCACTTGTGGGGGAAAACCCTTCTGTCCACTGTTGTTCGGCGGCCTGGGCTCCTCCTCGTCATCGCTATGCGGCCCCTTGTCTTTATTTTCGGCTCTTAGCTTGCCTGCCTGCTTGAACACCCAACAATCCCTGTTGGTGTGATTGGCTGGCCTTTCGGGGGTGCCATGTATCTGGCACAAGCGGTCGAGTATTCGGTCCAAACTGGACGGGCTCTGAGTATTCTTTTTGAATGTCTTTTTCCGCTGACCGGATTTATAGCCTCTGAATCCGGCATTAACTGTCGTGTCTTCGTTGCTATCGCTGCTAACGCGGCGCTTTTGCTTATTCCGACGTGTCCTGCCACTTTTGTCCTTGGTATCCGAATTACCAGGGTTCTTTGCTAAGTTGTTACTGCGAGCTAGCCAGCTGTCTTCTCCCGCGCAAAAGCGGGTCATGAGTGTCGTGAGGGCTGCCATGGACTTCGGCTTTTCCTGTCCCAGGTGTCGGGCAAGCCACTCATCGCGGATATTATGCTTGAAGGCTGCTAGGGCCTCTGCGTCCGGACAGTCGACTATCTGGTTTTTCTTTGTTAGGAACCGTGTCCAGAATTGCCTGGCCAATTCCTCTGGCTGCTGAATTATGTGGCTTAAGTCATCGGCATCCGGTGGTCGCACATAAGTGCCCTGGAAGTTGTCGAGGAATGCGGCTTCCAGGTCCTCCCAAGAACCGATTGAGTCTGCTGGCAATTTGTTAAGCCAATGTCGGGCCGGTCCCTTAAGTTTGAGCGGGAGGTATTTGATGGCATGTAGATCATCGCCGCGGGCCATGTGGATATGGAGGAGATAATCCTCAATCCATACAGCAGGATCTGTTGTTCCATCATATGATTCGATGTTTACGGGTTTGAAACCCTCTCGGATTTTATGATCCATTACTTCATCTGTGAAGCATAATGGGTGTGCGACGCCTCTATACTGGGCTATATCACGACGCAGCTCGAAGGAGCTATGTCTGTTGTGTTCGGCCCGGCCGGATTTGTTGTATCCAGAATGAAGATCACCATCACGTGTCGTGGGGCGCCTGCGCGATCCGTAGATCAATCTTGTTTGTCTTGCCTTGTCCTCCAATACGTCTCGCAGGTCTGGTGCATTTTCCCATGCCTTGGTTGAACGGCGCCGGGGCATGGCTTGGGTGGAGGGCCGAGAGGCCTCTCTGTCGCGGCCACGAGGTGGCCGGTCAGCCATGTCGTGCGCTGGTGATGTAGGTGCTTCCTCCTCTAATCGGGGTAGCGGCCTGCGCTTTGGGTAACTCTTGGAGGGGCATTCGAGTTCATACTCTTCGGCTGCAAGGGCTTCGGTCCATCTGTCAGCTAGCAAATCTTGATCAGCTCTAAGCTGTTGCTGCTTTTTCTTGAGGCTTCTTGCCGTGGCTAAAAGCCTGTGTTTGAAACGCTCTTGTTCGGCGGGGTCCGATGGTATGACGAATTCGTCGTCGTCGAGGCTTGCCTCGTCTTCGGAGGGAGGCATATAGTTATCATCCTCAACCTCTCGGTCTGCTGCTCTCTCATGAGGGCTGGCTTCTCCATCTTCCTGTGCCGAATCTTGCTGTAGGGGGTGTTCTTCAGCGCTATTCGGGGTAGTATTATCTCCCGTGCCGGAATCACCGTTTTTGCTTTGGCGGGATTTAGAGCGGCGCCGCTGACGCCGGCGCTTTGGCTGTTTCTTGGAGGTGTCATCCTCCGCTGTTCCATCGCCATCTCCATCTTTTGGAGTATCCACCATGTATATATCATATGACGAGGTGGCCTTCCAGCGTCCTACAGGTGCTGGTTCCTGTTCGTCTCCTGCATCGTCGTCCATACCATCGATGTCTTCGGAGTCGAAGTCAAGCATGTCGGTTAAATCGTCGACAGTGGCTACAAAGTGGGTGGTGGGTGGGCTTCGAATTTCTTCGTCGTCCGCATCCCATCCTTGTTGACAGTAGTCCGACCATGCCTCTCCTGATAAAGAGAGAGACTTTAGTGAGTTTAGGATGTCGCCGAAGGGCGAGTGCTGAAAGATGTCCGCTGCGGTGAACTCCATTATCGGCGCCCAATCGGATTCGATTGGTAGGGGCGCAGGGGGTTCGGAGTCCGGAGAGGAATCCGGATCCTTGGAGCCACGGGTCACGCAGAACGCGGGGCTGACGTTTGGCTCGATCGCCTTTGAGATCGTAGCCCCTGAGGTGACGTCCAGCCGCTCATCCTCGATTAGCGCAATAGGCTCCGGATTAAGGGTAGGAACCGGTGCGCGTGCGGCCTCCAGGGCACTGTTCGGCGGCAGAGCAAGATCATGCCTCTCAAAACAGTGCGACGCGCTTGGTTGTGGCTCGAATCCGTCGAAGATCAAATCCCCGCGGATGTCTGCCGTGTAGTTTAAGCTTCCAAACCTGACCTGATGGCCAGGGGCATAGCTTTCGATCTGCTCCAGGTGGCCAAGCGAGTTGGCCCGCAGTGCGAAGCCGCCGAAGACGAAGATCTGTCCGGGGAGAAAAGTCTCACCCTGGACCGCATCGTCGTTGATGATCAAAGGAGCCATCGGGCCTAAAAGTGACGACACAAAGGAACTCTCAATGAAAGCACCAATGTCGGTGTCAAAACCGGCGGATCTCGGGTAGGGGGTCCCGAACTATGCGTCTAGGCGGATGGTAACAGGAGACAAGGGACACGATGTTTTTACCCAGGTTCGGGCCCTCTCGATGGAGGTAAAACCCTACTCCTGCTTGATTAATATTGATGATATGGGTAGTACAAGAGTAGATCTACCACGAGATCAAGGAGGCTAAACCCTAGAAGCTAGCCTATGGTATGATTGTTGTATGATGGAGTTGTCCTACGGACTAGAACCCTCCGGTTTATATAGACACTGGATAGGGTTAGGGTTACACAGAGTCGGTTACAATGGTAGGAGATCTTGAATATCCGCATCGCCAAGCTTGCCTTCCACGCCAAGGGAAGTCCCATCCGGACACGGGACGAAGTCTTCAATCTTGTATCTTCATAGTCCTGGAGTCCGGCCGAAGGTATAGTTCGGCTACCCGAACACCCCCTAATCCAGGACTCCCTCAGCCCATTAACCCCCGGGGGGTTCCGGCATCCCTCCGGTACTCCGGTAAAATCCCGATTTCACCCGGAACACTTCCGATATCCAAATATAGGCTTCCAATATATCAATCTTCATGTCTCGACCATTTCGAGACTCCTCATCATGTCCGTGATCATATCCGGGACTCCGAACAACCTTCGGTACATCAAAACATATAAACTCATAATATAATTGTCATGGAAACGTTAAGCGTGCGGACCCTACGGGTTCGAGAACTATGTAGACATGACCGAGACACGTCTCCGGTCAATAACCAATAGCGGAACCTGGATGCTCATATTGGCTCCCACATATTCTACGAAGATCTTTATCGGTCAAACCGCATAACAACATACATTGTTACCTTTGTCATCGGCATGTTACTTGCCCGAGATTCGATCGTCGGTATCTCAATACCTAGTTCAATCTCGTTACCAGCAAGTCTCTTTACTCGTTCCGTAATACATCATCCCGCAACTAACTCATTAGTTGCAATGCTTAAGTGATGTGCATTACCGAGTGGGCCCAGAGATACCTCTCCGACAATCGGAGTGACAAATCCTAATCTTGAAATACGCCAACCCAACAAGTACCTTTGGAGACACATGTAGAGCACCTTTATAATCACCTAGTTATGCTGTGACATTTGGTAGCACACAAAGTGTTCCTCCGGTAAACAGGAGTTGCATAATCTCATAGTCATAGGAACATGTATAAGTCATGAAGAAAGCAATAGCAACAAACTAAACGATCACGTGCTAAGCTAACGGAATGGGTCAAGTCAATCACATTATTCTCCTAATGATGTGATCACGTTAATCAAATGACAACTCTTTGTCTATGGCTAGGAAACATAACCATCTTTGATCAACGAGCTAGTCAAGTAGAGGCATACTAGTGACACTCTGTTTGTCTATGTATTCACACATGTATCATGTTTCCGGTTAATACAATTCTAGCATGAATAATAAACATTTATCATGATATAAGAAAATAAATAATAACTTTATTATTGCCTCTAGGGCATATTTCCTTCACTCTAACCCTAGGAAGTTGTTCTTCTAGAATTTCACCTAATGGCACGGTATTATCAATCATAGAAGTAGTTTCATCATAAGCATCATGCATAGCAGAAGTGGCATCATCAATAACATGCGACATATCAGAATCAATAGCAGGTGTAGGTGTCACAAATTTACTCATAACAGAAGGTGAATCAAGTGCGAGCTAGATGACAATTCCTTACCTCCCCTCGTAGTTGAGGGAAAAAACTTGGTTCTTTCATCTTTCAAGTTCCTCATAGTGATCAACAGATATAAATACCAAGTGACTCAAAGAATAGAGCTATGCTCCCCGGCAACGGCGCCAGAAAATAGTCTTGATAACCCACAAGTATAGGGGATCGCAACAGTTTTCGAGGGTAGAGTATTCAACCCAAATTTATTTATTCAACACAAGGGTAGCCAAAGAATATTCTCAAGTATTAATAGTTGAGTTGTCAATTCAAACACACCTAAAAGACTTCACATCTGCAGCAAAGTATTTAGTAGCAAAGTAGTATGGACGTAACGGTAACAGTGGCAAAAGTAACAGTAGTAGTTTTTGTAGCAATCGTAACAATGGCAATGGAAAAGTAACTAAGCAAAGATCAATATGTGAAAAGCTCGTAGGCAATGGATCAGTGATGGATAATTATGTCGGATGCGATTCCTCATGCAACAGTTATAACATAGGATGACACAGAACTAGCTCTAGTTCATTAATGTAATGTAGGCATGTATTCCGAACGTACGTGCTTATGGAAAAGAACTTGCATGACATCTTTTGTTCTACCCTCCCGTGGCAGCGGGGTCCTATTGGAAACGAAGGGATATTAAGGCCTCCTTTTAATAGAGTACCGGACCAAAGCATTAACACTTAGTGAATACATGGACTCCTCAAACTACGGTCATCACCGGGAGTGGTCCCGATTATTGTCACTTCGGGGTTGCCGGATCATAACACATAGTAGGTGACTATTGACTCGCGAGATAGGATCAAGAACTCACATATATTCATGAAAACATAATAGGTTCAGATCTGAAATCATGGCACTCGGGCCCTAGTTACAAGCATTAAGCATAGCAAAGTCATAACAACATCAGTCTTAGAACATAATGGATACTAGGGATCAAACCCTAACAAAACTAACTCGATTACATGGTAAATCTCATCCAACCCATAACTGTCCAGCAAGCCTACGATGGAATTACTCACGCACGGTGGTGAGCATCATGAAATTGGTGATGGAGGAAGGTTAATGATGACGATGGCGATGGATTCCCCTCTCTGGAGCCCCGAACGGACTCCAGACCAGCCCTCCCGAGAGAGATTAGGGTTTGGCGGCGGCTCCGTATCATAAAATGCGATGAATCCTTCTCTTTGATCCCCCCCCCCCGAACATGAATATATGAGTTGGAGTTGAGGTCGGTGGAGTCTCAGGGGGCCCACGAGGCAGGGGTGGGCGCGCCCTGCACCCTCGTGGACAAGGTGTGGGCCCCCTGGTGTTGATTCTTTCGTTAGTATTTTTTATTAATTCCAAAATGTGTCTCCGTTGATTTCAGGTCATTCCGAGAACTTTTATTTCTGCACAAAAATAACACCATGGCAATTCTACTGAAAACAGCGTTAGTCCGGGTTAGTTCCATTCAAATCATGCAAGTTAGAGTCCAAAACAAGGGCAAAAGTGTTTGAAAAGTAGATACGTTGGAGACGTATCAAACCCTAAAAGCGCCGACGAAATATTCATCCAGCCACCGCAGAGTCCAGAACCACCTGATCCAATCTAGAGACCATCTCGAATGGGGTTCACCACCTCCATTGGTGCTTCTCCGATGATGCGTGTGTAGTTCTTTGTAGACCTTTGGGTCCGTAGTTAGTAGCTAGATGGCTTTCTCTCTCTCGCTGAATTCTCAATACAATGGTCTCTTGGAGATCCATATGATGTAACTCCTTTTGCGTGTGTTTGTTGGGATCGATGAACTTTGAGTTTATGATTAGTCATATCTTTTTATATCCATGAAAGTTATTTGAGGTTCTTTGTTCTCTTATATGCATGATCTCTTATAGCCCCATATTTATTCTCCGATATTTGGCTTTTGTTTGGCCAACTTGATCTATTTATCTTGCAATGGGAAGAGGTGCGCGGTAGTGGGTTTGATCTTACGATGCTTGATCCCAGTCATAGAAAGGGAACCGACACGTATGTATCGTTGCTACCAAGGGTAAAAAGATGGGATCTGTATCTATGCAATATATAAACGGATCTTGTCTACATCATGTCATCGTTCTTATTGCATTACTCCGTTTTTCCATGAACTTAATACACTAGATGCATGCTGGATAGCAATCGATGTGTGGAGTAATAGTAGTAGATGCAGGTAGGAGTTGGTCTACTAATCTTGGACGTGATGCCTATGTAATGATCATTGCCTGGATATCGTCATAATTATTTGAGGTTCTATCAATTGCCCAACAGTAATTTGTTTACCCACCGTTTGCTATCTTTCTCGAGAGAAGCCACTAGTGAAACCTACGGCCTCCGGGTCTTCTTTCTCATATATTTGCTTGCGATCTACTTTTCCTTTGCATTTTTATTCAGATCTATTAAGCCGAAAATACAAAAATAATTTGCTGCACTTTATTTTATTTACGATCTATTATTTCAATCTACTACATATTTCTGGCATCGTTACCCGAAAGGGATTGACAACCCCTTGAACACGTCGGGTTGCGAGGTGTTGTTATTTGTGTGCAGGTGTTGTTTACATTGTGTTGCTTGATTCTCCTATTGGTTCGATAACCTTGGTTTCATCACTGAGGGAAATACCTACCTTCACTGTGCTACATCATCCCTTCCTCTTTGGGGAAATACCGACGTAGTCCTAGCAGACAGGAGTTTTTTGGCGCTATAGTCAGGGAGCAATCAGTGATCCACCGTCGGGAACAGAATGCACACCCTTTTCTGGGAAGATCGGTGGCTTGGTGGCTTTCGGCTACAGGAGATCGCGCCGCACGTCTACGCGTCCGTGAGCCGAACTGTCAGGCGCTCTAGAACGGTGAATCAGGCCCTGAAATCTGCTGGTTGGGCTAGGGACATCAGCCCTGAACTCTCTATGGAGGCATTGCAGGAATACCTGCAGCTATGGGTGCAGTGTTGGGGAACGTAGTAATTTCAAAAAAATTCCTACGCACACGCAAGATTATGGTGATGCATAGCAATGAGAGGGAAGAGTATCGTCCACGTACCCTCGTAGACCGTAAGCAGAAGCGTTATGAGAACGCAGTTGATGTAGTCGAATGTCTTCACGATCCGACCGATCCAAGTGCCGAACGCACGACACCTCCGAGTTCAGCACACGTTCAGCTTGATGACGTCCCACGAACTCCGATCGAGCAGAGCCTCAGGGGAGAGTTCCATCAGCACTACGGCGTGTTGACGGTGATGATGTTGCTACCGACGCAGGGCTTCACCTAAGCACCGCTACGATATGATCGAGGTGGATTATGGTGGAGGGGGGCACCGCACACGGCTAAGGGATCAATGATCAACTTGTGTCTAGAGGTGCCCCCTGTCCCCGTATATAAAGGAGCAAGGGGGGAGGCCAGCCGGCCCTCTATGGCACGCCAGGAGGAGGAGTCCTCCTAGTAGGAGTAGGAACTACTCCTACTAGGAGGGGGAAATGAAGGGGGAGAGGGAGAAGGAAAGGGGGGCGCCGCCCCCCTCTCCTAGTCCAGTTTGGACCAAAGTGGGAGGGGTGCACGGCCTGCCCTAGGCCAGCCCTCTCTCTCTCTCCACTAAGGCCCATAAGGCCCATTATTTCTCCCGGGGGGGTTCCGGTAACCCTCCGGCACTCTGGTTTTCTTCGAAATCACCTGAAACACTTCCGGTGTCCGAATATAGTCGTACAATATATCGATCTTTACGTCTCGACCATTTCGAGACTCCTCGTCATGTCCGTGATCATATCCGGGACTCTGAACTACCTTCGGTACATCAAAACACAAAAACTCATAATACCGATCGTCACCGAACTTTAAGCGTGCGGACCCTATGGGTTCGAGAACTTTGTAGACATGACCAAGACACGTCTCCGGCCAATAACCAATAGCGGAACCTGGATGTTCATATTAGCTCCCACATATTCTAGGAAAATCTTTATCGGTCAAACCGCATAACAGCATACGCTGTTCCCTTTGTCATCGGCATGTTACTTGCCCGAGATTAGATCATTGGTATCTCAATACCTAGTTCAATCTCATTACTGGCAAGTCTCTTTACTCGTTCTGTAATGCATCATACTACAACTAACTCATTAGTTACAATGCTTGCAAGGCTTATAGTGATGTGCATTACCGAGTGGGCCCAGAGATACCTCTCCAACAATCGGAGTGACAAATCCTAATCTTGATCTATGTCAACTCAACAAGTACCATCGGAGACACCTGTAGAGCACCTTTATAATCACCTAGTTACGTTGTGATGTTTGGCAGCACACAAAGTGTTCCTCCAGTAACCGGGAGTTACATAATCTCATAGTCATAGGAACATGTATAAGTCATCAAGAAAGCAATAGCAGTAACTAAAACGATCAAGTGCTAAGCTGACAAAATGGGTCAAGTCAATCACATCATTCTCCTAATTATGTGATCCCGTTTATCAAATGACAACTCATGTCTATGGTTAGGAAACATAACCATCTTTGATCAACGAGCTAGTCAAGTAGTAGAGGCATACTAGTGACAATCTGTTTGTCTATGTATTCACACATGTATCATGTTTCCGGTTAATATAATTCTAGCATGAATAATAAACATTTATCATGATATGAGGAAATAAATAATAACTTTATTATTGCCTCTAGGGCATATTTCCTTCAGTCGCCCACTTGCACTAGAGTCAATAATCTAGATTACATAGTAATGATTCTAACACCCATGGAGTCTTGGTGCTGATCATGTTTTGCTCGTCAAAGAGGCTTAGTCAACGGGTCTGCAACATTCAGATCTGTATGTATCTTGAAAATCTCTATGCCTCCCACCTAGAATTGATCGCGGATGGAATTGAAGCGTCTCTTGATGTGCTTGGTTCTCTTGTGAAATCTGGATTCCTTTGCCAAGGCAATTGCACCAGTATTGTCACAAAAGATTTTCATTGGACCCGATGCACTAGGTATGACATCTAGATCGGATATGAACTCCTTCATCCACACTCCTACATTTGCTGCTTCCGAAGCAGCAATGTACTCCGCTTCACATGTAGATCCCGCCACGACGCTTTGTTGAGAACTGCTCCAACTGACAGCTCCACCGTTCAATATAAACACGTATCCGGTTTGCGATCCAGACTCATCCGGATCAGTGTCCGAATATAGTCATCCAATATATCGATCTTTACGTCTCGACCATTTCGAGACTCCTCGTCATGTATGTGATCATATCCGGGACTCCGAACTACCTTCAGTACATCAAAACACAAAAACTCATAATACCGATCGTCACCGAACTTTAAGCGTGCGGACCCTACGGGTTCGAGAACTATGTAGACATGACCGAGACACGTCTCCGGTCAATAACCAATAGCGGAACCTGGATGTTCATATTAGCTCCCATATATTCTACGAATCTTTATCGGCCAAACCGCATAACAACATACGTTGTTCCCTTTGTCATCGGTATGTTACTTGCCCGGTATTCGGTCGTTGGTATCTCAATACCTAGTTCAATCTGTTTACCGGCAAGTCTCTTTACTCGTTCTGTAATGCATCATACCGCAACTAACTCATTAGTTACAATGCTTGTAAGGCTTATAGTGATGTGCATTACCGAATGGGCCCAGAGATACCTCTCCGACAATCGGAGTGACAAATCCTAATCTTGATCTATGTCAACTCAACAAGTACCATCGGAGACACCTGTAGAGCACCTTTATAATCACCCAGTTACGTTGTGACGTTTGGTAGCACACAACTTGTTCCTTCGGTAATCGGGAGTTACATAATCTCAGTCATAGGAACATGTATAAGTCATGAAGAAAGCAATAGCAGTAAACTAAAACGATCAAGTGCTAAGCTGACGAAATGGGTCAAGTCAATCACTTCATTCTCCTAATGATGTGATCCCGTTTATCAAATGACAACTCATGTCTATGGTTAGGAAACATAACCATCTTTGATCAACGAGCTAGTCAAGTAGATGCATACTAGTGACAATCTGTTTGTCTATGTATTCACACATGTATCATGTTTCCGTTAATACAATTCTAGCATGAATAATAAACATTTATCATGATATGAGGAAATAAATAATAACTTTATTATTGCCTCTAGGGCATATTTCCTTCACGCAGGTCAATTGGGTGACCCTGATTCCGGAGGCCATTGATGAGATTAGTTGGGCCTGGGAACGGGATGGTACATACTCATGCAGTTCTGCCTATCAGGCTAATTTTTGGGGCCATGAAGTGTCGCCGACTGCTGTCTTCACGTGGTCATCAAGGGCATCGCTACGCCGTCGCTTCTTCACCTGGCTTGCAATTCAAGGTAGATGCTGGACGGCGGACCGGCTGGCCCGACATGGCCTTGATCACCACGACGCTTGCCCTTTATGCGCCCAACATGAGGAGACCATTAGGCATATTCTGCTGAACTGCATCATGGCTAGGGAGCTTTTGGACTGTTGTCTGTGCGGCTCTGGACAAGCCAGATTGGGTACCGACAAGCGAAACAACATTGGTGGAGTGGTATGCGGAGAAGAACGACACGAGCCAGAGCATGAAGAAAATGAGGACGACCATCCTCCTTGTCCTATGGGAGCTATGGAAGCACTGGAACGCCATCGTTTTTTATGGAGCCACACCATCCTTGTGAGTCTTGTTGCAAACCATTGAGAAGGAAGGTAGGGTTTGGAAGGATGCGGGACTTATAAAGGGAGACATGGAAACTCTCTTTAGGGCTGTGGCTAGGTGGGGAGCGTATGAGAGAGTAGAAGTGTAGTTTTTTACCTTTGCGGTGTAGTTGGGTTTCATGTAATGTAACTTCATGTAACACCCAACGTGGAGGGCCTCTCCCCCTTTCCCTTCTTTAATATATAGTGCGCACGCTCTGCGCATTTGAGAAAAACAATGGTTGCACCGGCCTTTCAAAGGACCATGATGTAAAAAGAATGATCTTCAGGGCAATGCCCCTAATTCTACTTTCATTGAAAAAGAAACAAGCCCGTGATGTAAAATGAGACGACATATGGTAATTGTTCGCTACTAGGCAGTGCTTACTTTCCATTGTCTATAAGGATTTTAAAATTGCTGGGACAATTTTTCTATTGTTTTTAGATGTTTAGGGTTGTTTCAGACCTTAGATAAGAAGTGACTACTTCTACCGAAAGATAAACTTTCTTTTCATATTTACCATGACATGTGCTGAGACCACCAGTTGATATACAGTAAGCTCGGCAAAGAGCTAACAAAAGTTTGATCATGTGACATTTTACAAAATTGCTTTTTTCTTGCCAAAACAACAACAAGCATCTGGACGGGTTCTTTCGCCGCACCTCTAGCTAGCAGTGCAAATTTCTAGCACAACCTCAAAACCAAGTTTCTACCCTAATCAAATTTGAACCTTTGTGAAAGAAGCACAACATACAAGAAAATCGTACAATACAAAGAATCCCTCAAACACACATGCAATGTCGTAAACATCAAAGATGGCGTGCCATTTTATTGTTGTGTTTCTTCAAATTCCCATGTTTATTATAAAAAATGACATTGAGTTTGTTTTTCATAGGTCCACAGTAAAAAAAAGAGCTTAAATTTAAAATTTGACATGATTGTAATGTTGCACTTTATTTTTTTAGAAAATGTGTCGATTATTCTGCCTTTTTCCTATCTAATACCCCATAATCGGAAAAAAGGGGGGAAAACAGATAGAAACACCGAAACACGCACGTGTTCAATCTCATCACACGACTACCCGGAGAACGGACGGACACGATTGAAGCTTATGACAACCAACCCGACTCGACTTGTTCAGGCTTCAGAGTCCACACCACACCCCTCTTCGTCGGCCCCGTTACTTTCCTCTCCTTTCCCACGCCGCCCACCAACCCAATCCTCGCGGCGCGTCCTCTAAACCCTAACTCGCCGCGAGGAGAAAGCGCCGGAAGCCATGGCGACGGCGGCGCCGGGGCAGCTCAACCTCGACGACTACCCGTCGTGGGGCTCCCGCGGCGTCGACTGCTTCGAGAAGCTCGAGCAGATCGGCGAGGGCACATACGGGTACGCGCCTATCGACCCCTCAATCCCAATCCCCCCCAATCCCGCGAAACGCCTATGCGTCGGTCTGATTCGGCTGCGTCGTCTTTGTTGTTGCCAGGCAAGTGTTCATGGCCAAGGAGACGGAGACCAAGGAGATCGTCGCGCTCAAGAAGATCCGCATGGACAACGAGCGCGAGGGTGTAAGTATCCTGCCGCGTCTTTCTTTTTTCCTAAATAAATGATGTTCTTGGCTCTGAGGCTTTCTTTTCTCGATTCGACGCAGTTCCCTATCACCGCCATCCGCGAGATCAAAATCCTCAAGAAGCTGCACCATCAGAACGTCATCCAGCTCAAGGAGATCGTTACATCCCCAGGTTCGACTAATCATCACACGAATCAGAAGAACTTCATGTTGGATTGTTAACTGCCTGCGTCCAGAGGACTAATGGGTGTTGGGTTGATTCTTGCAGGGCCGGACAGAGACGAGCAGGGGAAGCAAAGTACGGTTCTTTCTAAGAACGATATTAGTGTTTTTGATTCTTCTCAAAAAACTAAAATGAATGGTCAGTTGCCTAGTTTTGCCATTTGACCTGTCGTGTTGTTGTTCCATAGTCGATGGCAACAAGTACAAAGGGAGCATTTACATGGTCTTTGAGTACATGGACCATGACTTGACTGGGTTGGCTGATAAGCCTGGGATGCGCTTCACCATTCCACAGATTAAGGTAAAACCATCCATAAGTGTATGATGACGGAACTGGTTGCTACAAGTGTAGTTCCTGATATAATGTCATGTACCAGTGCTACATGAAGCAACTCCTCACGGGCCTTCACTATTGCCATATCAATCAAGTTCTGCATCGTGATATTAAAGGTATCTACGGCAGATAACTTGCATGAATTTGTGTGTTATGTTGTGATGGTGACTTTGTTGTTTTTATGCTAATCATGTATCAAAATTTACTCCTGCAGGATCTAACCTCTTGATAGACAACGAGGGTAACTTAAAACTGGCTGATTTTGGCCTAGCAAGATCATTTTCGAGTGATCATAACGCAAACCTCACTAACCGTGTGATCACTCTGTGGTACAGGTATTGCAGTGTTATCCTTTCGGCCTGCAAGTTATCTAGTGCAGTGTTTGTAATTGGATCTTGCTGACTCTTTTGTTGGGTTAATGATTTCAGACCTCCAGAGTTGCTGCTAGGAAGCACAAAATATGGGCCAGCGGTGGACATGTGGTCGGTGGGTTGTATTTTTGCAGAGCTTCTCAATGGAAAGCCAATACTGCCTGGAAAGAATGAGGTATGGTTTCTAAAGGTGTTGGACAGATTATTTTTATCAATTGCTTATTTGATGTGATGAGTTTTGTTATTATCATAATTCCTATTAGCTGTCAAATACTTAATGTTATGACTATGAAGAGACTTGGAATATCTTTAATTTATTATCCATTAAATATGATTATGGAGAGACTTGGAATATACTTATTATCAATTGAATATCTTCAATTCATTTAGTTCTCAAACCTAAATAGTGTAAGAATCATTTTTTATAATTATGAAAGACTGGGAATATATATCATAATGTGAAGCTGGAGCATTGAGGTAAAGAGAAACTAGCAGCCATTTGCATGTGTAACACACCTGGGGAGTACTAGAGATTGTACAATGTTGCAAGCTTATCCATATCTATCTGACGGCAAGTAGTTCAAAAAAGCGCTAGGCGTTAATTGTGCGTTTTGCCACCGCCTTGCGCTTTACTGCCAAAGCGCATACTTATGCGCAGTTATGCACAGATTAAGCGTAGTTATGCACAATGCGTTTTGCCAACGCCTAGAGCCCAGGTGCGCTTAAGCGCTCGCTTAGGCGCGCCTTTTTTAACTATGACGGCAACACATCCTACTATTTTTGTACTACTTGGAGAATATATGTCATGATGTGAAGCTAGAGCATCTAGGTAAAGATAAACTAGCAGCCATGTGTAACACACCTGGGGAAAACTAGAGATTGTACAATGTTGCAAAATTATCCATATCTATCTGACGGCAACACATCCTACTATTTTTCTACTACTCGGGGAATATCTCCTATAGACTGTACACTGTTGGATATATATCCTACAACAAATCGTACTTAGGGAATATCTAGCCATGTGAAGCTAGACATTTTAACTTGGTTATGGAAGGAAAAACACATCCTACTATGTTTGTACTCCTGTTATGTGAAAATGTTGCTCTTGTTAGTTCGAACACTCTTACAAAATTCTCCATATCTACAAATAATCTTTAGCTATACATTTAAAGTTGGTTACAGTAGGGAAACAAATTCCATTCTTGTAGTAGCCCTGTTATGTGAAAAAAGAAGTGCACCAATCTCGTTGTAAATGTTTTGGAAGTTAGGGAATGCTTCTCTACTTTGCAAGAGAAACCTGAAATTAACTCCTCTGTCCTCATTCATCTTTACTCTTAATTTCTTCAAAATGTGCGTGGTTCTCTTCGTGGTTATAAAAATATAGTTGCTCCCTGTCTAGCCCAGCAGTTCTTTACTTTGAGGCACTTCCAGTCAGTATCTGGAATCACCTAGCACTAAAGTGTATTTGTTCCAAGCTTGAACTTGTAGTCTACTGCAATCACGAGTAATCCGCTTGTCTCTGATATTTTGTGCAGCCAGACCAACTGACCAAAATATTCGAGCTTTGTGGTACCCCTGACGAATTGATTTGGCCGGGTGTGACAAAAATGCCATGGTATAATAATTTGAAGCCTCCCCGCCAATTGAAGAGGCATGTTAAGGATGCTTTTAAACAGTAAGTACTATGTATTATACTCGTACTTCTCTTTTCATCTTTTGTACTTGAAGCTTGTTCAGTTGCCCTTTCGGAAGAGTGTTTGCTTACCATGTGTGGTTCTAGTTTTGATTTTCATGCTCTGGATCTGCTGGAGAGGATGTTAACATTGGACCCGTCAAAGGTATAGTTGCTTCTTGTTTGCTTACGTTTATATGCTTTGATATGTGAAGTGTTTGTGAGCCTGGCTTTTTTGTTCATGTTTTCGTAACTGCCAATTCTTTTTATTATTCAACCATAATTTGACATGACTTGCACTCTCCAGAGGATATCTGCAAATGAAGCTCTTGATTCTGAATATTTCTGGACTGATCCCCTACCATGTGATCCTAAAAGGTGATGCTCGTAGGCCTTTTCCATTCCCTGACTCGTGGCTTGCCATAATCACCCTAAGTTCTATTAAGACATACCCCACTATGATTAATTAATTGATGTCCATTTCCTTTTGTGTTTGCTGATGCAGCTTGCCAAAGTATGAGGCTTCACATGAATATCAGACAAAGAAAAGACGTCAACAGCAGCGGCAAGCTGATGATGCTGCTGCAAAGCGGCAAAAGACGCATCATCCTCAGCCTCCTCATGCCCGTTTGCCCCCAATCCAGCAATCAGGCCATCAAATAAGGCCAGCCCAGCCTACCAACAACCCGCATCCACCAATGGCATCTGGGTCAAATCATCACTATGGAAAGCCCCGAGGGCCAGGAGGGCCAAACAGGTACCCACCGGGCGGGAACCAAGGTGGTGGAGGGTATCCGAACCGTGGAGGGCAAGGTGGCGGCTATGGGAGTGGCCCTTACCCCCCTCAACAAGGTCGAGGGCCTCCTCCGTACCCTGGCGGTGGCCCAAGGGGTGGCGGCAGCAGCGGTGGCTATGGTGGTGCTCCAAACTTTCCACAAGCCGGTCCTTATGGTCCTGGCGGCGGCCCAGGCCGGGGGCCAAATTATCCCCCACAAGCTGGCTCTCGAAACCAGCAGCAGCAGTATGGAAACTGGCAATAGTATGTAGCATCTCAACAATACCATGTCATGTAGATTTCTTTTTCCTTTTCAAGAAGGCCATGGCATGTAGGAATTGCCCATGATAAGTGGAAACCTATGCGCTGATACTTGTATTTCAAGTTTAATTTAACTGATGTGCCTTTTGCTGGGCTTGATATGATAAGCTAATTTAAAGTTTTAGTTTGGTCCTACTAATTTAAAGTTTAATCAACTATATATTTATATAGAAAAAACACAGCAACATATAGTACACTAAATTAGTTTCATTAGATTCATCATAAAATATATTAGTTTCATGATTAGAATTTGTTTATACACTTAAAAGAAGCTTATTTGGGGACATACTTCAATTAATTTGAAATGGAGAGAATGTAGTAGTGCGTCGTCACTGGATTTTTTATCTTACACAAACAAGTAGAGTAAAAAGAATAATCTTTATACACAAATTTGAATTCCAGGATTTATAGGTCGAAATATTGTCGAGGTTCAGGTTTGCCTCGCCGCTGGACCTTTGTCCTTGCCCGTCTTCTTCGGCTGGTGCCCGTCGATGTCCTTGCGCTGGTAATAGTGCGGCGCGATCTCCAGCAGCCACTCCGGCTTGAGCTCCGTCACCTGCCGCATGTACTCCTTGCTGGTCAGCACCAGCTCGTGGTACACCACCCACGCCGGCGGCACATCCGCCATCCCGGAGCTCGGGTGCACGAACACCGTCTGCCGGCTCTTGACGGCACGGTACGACCCGTCCTTCTGCCGCCGCGCGGCATTGCGGAAGTATCCCGCCGTGACCGCCTTCCTTATCCCGTCGAGGTCGCCGGCGCCGGAGCAGTGCTCGATCTCCACCCGCTCCAGCAGCGCCTCCAGCTGGTCCCGCACGTCCCGCGCGCGCTTCATGGTGCGCGGCTGCACGAAGTTCTCGCGGCACCACTGCGACGAGTAGCCCGACTCCCTCCACGCGCTGTACACGTTGAGCAGCGCCACATGGTCGCCGACGTTGCCCGCGTGGAAGGCCTGCCGCGCCGTGTCGGCGAGCACCAGCTTGTCCTTGGGCCGGTAGAAGACGGCGTTGCCGGCCGACAGCATGGCCGCGATGGTCACCACCTCCTCGGAGCACCCGTACTTCTCCGACGCCACGATGGCCTTGGAGAGCATGGGGTCCAGGGGGAACTCCGCCATCCGCCTCCCGGTCTTGGTGAGCTCGCCGCGGCTGTTGAGCGCGCCGAGGGCGAAGAGCTCCTCCAGGGCCTTGAGCAGCGCCTCCGACGCCGGCGGGTCCATGAAGTCGAAGCCCACCAGGTCGTTGATGCCCAGCGCCTTGAGCCGCAGCACCACGTTGGCCAGGTTGCTCCTCTGGATCTCCGGGACCGTGTCGTCGTCCAGGTCATGCCTGAAGTTGTACTCCGTGAAGAGGCGGAAGCACTTGCCCGGGCCCGTGCGCCCCGACCGGCCGGCGCGCTGGTCCGCCGACGCCTTGGAGATGGGCTCCACGCGCAGCGACTCCATGCCCGTGCGCGGGTTGTACGACTTGAGCTTGCAGAAGCCCGGGTCGATCACGTACTTGATCCCGTCGATGGTCAGCGACGTCTCGGCGATGTTGGTCGCCAGAACCACCTTGCGGGCGCCCTCCGGCGTCGGCTCGAAGATCTTGGCCTGGAGCTCGGTGGGCAGGTTCGCGTAGATCGGGCAGATCACCAGCTCCGCAATCTTGCTGCCGACCGTCCTCATCTTCTGCTTCAGCAGCTCTTCCACCGTCTCGATCTCCTCCTGCCCCGTGAGGAACAGCAGGATGTCGCCGGCGGGCTGCTTGACGTGCAGCTGCAGGACCGTGACGACGGCGGCGGCGATGTAGTCCGCCTCCAGCGCCGTGGTGTAGTGGATGTCCACCTTGTACCGCCTCCCGGGGATCTTGAAGATGGGGGCCTCGTCGAAGAAGTCGCTGAACCTCTCGGCGTTGAGCGTCGCGCTGGAGATGAGCAGCTTCACGTCCGGCCGGAAGCGCGCGATGTCCTTTACCAGGCCGAAGAGGACGTCGGTGGAGAGCGTGCGCTCGTGCGCCTCGTCCACGATCACCACGCTGTAGCTCGCCAGGTCCGGCTCGCCGAGGAACTCGCGCAGGAGCATCCCGTCCGTCATGTACTTGATCACCGTCTTGTCCGAGGTGCAGTCCTCAAACCTGATGGAGTAGCCGACCTCGTGCCCGAGCTTGACGCCCAGCTCCTGCGCCACCCTCGCCGCCACGCTCATGGCCGCCACGCGCCGCGGCTGCGTGCACGCGATCTTCTTCCCCTTGGCCGTGTACCCGGCCTCGTGGAGGTACTGCGGTATCTGCGTGGTCTTGCCGGAGCCGGTCTCTCCGACGATGATCAGCACCTGGTACTTCTCGATGGCCTTGAGCAGATCGTCCTTGAACTTGTACACGGGTAGGTTCTTCCGCTCGTCCTGCAGCTCCCGCTGTAACTTGACCTTGGCGTCGACGGCCTCGGCCAGTTCGTCCATCTCGCCGTCCGGCTCGGCGCCGGACTGCACCGTTGACTTGACGAAGTCGACCACGTCTTCCAAGACGAGCTCGTAGCCGCCGCCGGCCCGGCCACCATCACCTGATCCAAAGTGCAGCCGAGACTTCCTTATCTGCTGCTCTTCCCAGGCCTCCTGCTCCGAGAAGAAACTGCTCCTCTTGCCGTCTCTCGCCGCCGACGCCTCGGGGTCATGGTACCGCTGCCTCGGAACGGCGAACCGCTTGGCCTGATCCACGTTTTCTGCGGCGTCGTATGCCTCTGGCATCCTGTAGTAGTCGCCGGCGTCGGCGTCCTTTCCGACGCGGTCCTTGACAAGCTCGTAGATTTCCTTCCTGCGCCTGAATTCCTCCTCTTCGGCGTTGGTCATCTTGACGCCGTCGAAGATGAGCTCGTTGTCGATGATCTCGTCTCGCATCTCCTCCACCTTCATCTTCTTCCGCTTCTCCAGGTACGCGTGCCGCGAGGCCGTCCTGAGCTCCGAGGTGTCGCCCCTGTCCATGGCTTCGGACAGCCGGGCGAGCTCGCCCTGTTCTCGCTTGGACGGCTTCCGGTCCGTCAGTTTCCTAGTGCTGGCCGCGTCGCGTTCTCTGATGTGCCGGTCGAGCTGAGCCTTCTCGATCTGGTCACGGTCCATCTCCTGTAGTTCCTCCCCACCAGAGTCGCCGCCGTCTTCCGCCGGTCCACGCCGCGCTCGCACTTTCCGCCCTGAATCGCGCACTACACTCGCCTCCTCCTCGCCGTCGTCATCCCCTTGGCTCGCGGCCTTCTGCCTGAAACGCTTCCTGCCGCTGTTGTTAGAGGACGACGCGGTGGCGGTGGCGCCGGCGTCTTTGGCGACATCGTCCTCATCGTCGAGCAGCTTGAGGGCGCTCTGCTTCCTGGCGAACGCCGCCGCCTCCTGCACCTGCTTCCGGTACTCGCTGACGCGGGAGCCCTTGCGGGGGAACATGGCGTGCACGTCCTCCGCGAAGGCGACGGTGTCGGCGGAGGAGGGGAGGCCGGCGAGGTCGACGAGGCGCGCCGCGAGGTCGGCCGGCGAGGCGCTGTCCCGCGCGAGGCGGAGCACCAGACGCACCACCATGACCTCGGAGTAGCCCACGAGCGCCATCAGACGGTCGGACACCCGCGTCTTGAGCTGGCCCTCCTCGCTGGCCATGGCGAGGCCGGCCGGGCGCACAGCACTCTCGTCGATCCCGGCCGCGACGCCGCCGCCGCCTCCCCGGCCACACGCGAGAGCGAAGTCGGTTTCGAGCGGAGGGGTAGACGTGCGGCCGCTTTATCCGCGCTTCCGTTGATGGATGTTTATTCTGACCAGATTATTATTGTGTACGTGATCGGAAACTGGGTATGGCGGTTCCAAACCGACTCGGCAGTGAGTTGGGAATCCGTGGCTCCACCGCGGGTGGAGTAGATCTCAGCCCTTCGTTTCTTTCTATTGCTGGCCGGCAAAGGTGCGCACACCGCGCCGTGCGAGTCGTTGAGTTCGCATCAGCGATTCAACAAGGAGATGAACGCGTCGACGGCAATTTGGCCGGATGAGTGGCGGCGGTGTTGCAGGCCGACTCGATGTTTATAGTATTTCGGGCTCAAGTGATCAAGTTCGAAGAAATTCTCTGGTTAATTGTAACGAGTTGTACATTAGCTTTCTTGGTCGTCAAGAAACAATAGCTTGACCGACATGAATTGAATACCATTAGGGCATCTCCAATGGGAGCCGCTTGTATAGACGCTAATGAAGGAAAAATTAAAGATTAAAAATTAAAAAGTCATCTAAGCGCCCGGACTTACAACGGCAGATGCTAATGACATGGGCTAATCAAACAGCCTGGGCGCTTACAGCGGGAAGGAAAAGTGCCTGGCGCTCGATGCACACTTTTGCGCCGACGCTTCACCTGGCACCAGGATTAAAGAAATCAATTGCTAATTGACCGGGATTTAGACCCTGACGCCTGTGTTTAAGCGCCGCGTTGGACATGCCCTTACTTGACTCTGGTCAATAGGACAGGCTTGCATGGTTGGAACTTCTTTCTCTTCACACGTGTCGTTTGGCCTAGGGGTGGGTAGTCCTTCCGCGCAACGCCCCTCCCGCCTCGACTCGGCTTATTTAACATTTTTTTGAAACACATCAACAAAGAAAATCTCCTGGCATCCCTTCATAATAAATGGCAGTAGCTACATAAAAAACTGACCGCTCCGCTCCGGGAAAGTAGGATCGCACGAGGCGATCTAGGGAGGCGACGAGGGTTCCCTTACACGCCGTCGGTGGCGCCACCGGTTCCCTCTCTCTTCGTCGGCCGCTACGGCGGCGGGAGGGAGGGGGAACCTCGGGTCTGTTCGCTTGGTGGGTGTGTGGTAGGGTTAGGGTTGAGGGAGACGCTGCCGAGGCCGTTGCGATGGTGTCGCGTCAGAATAAGTTTCTCCGGGCTCCGTCCGTGGTCAGGCGAGGCTTTTGCCTTCGTCTAGGAGCCAGCGGGATGGGGGATGCCCGGATCTCGTCGAGGTCGCGGGCTATGGTGGATGGAGGTCCATTGGCACTGGCCGTTTGGGTCCCCAGATGGGCGATGGATGTAGAGAGACGAAGACCCTTCTTCTTTCTTGTCGGTATGATTTGCTGCTGCTGTTCTTCTCCTTCCTTTGCGCCGATACTGGTGGGAGATCCTGCTTTGTCCGGGCGGATGGCCTGGCCGCGGTGCTGGACCGGTCGGATGACTCGAGTTTTCTTCCTTCCGGAAGGGACACTTTTCGCGGTGCTGGACCGGTTGGATGACTCGATTTTTCTTCCTTCCGAAAGGGACACTTTTCGCGGTACTCAAAGCCAAAGATGGCGACGGCTCTTGCAGGTGTGTTGGATTGATGTCCATGCCCTCTCAGCGCTGGTGTCAAGAAAGGAGGAAGCAGCGCGGCGACAATTGTACCGTGGTCGAAGATGATGACCTGCTTGCGCCTGGTTGCAGATCCTTCTGCTGCAGGGGTCTTCTCTCAAGATCCAGGGATGATGACACGGAGCTCCGAAGATATTCTTGTGTTATGGTTGTCTTAGGGTACTCTAGGTGTTTATGGTCCTTTGTGTTTGTGTTTCAGTAACTGATGACCCACAAGTATAGGGGATCTATTATAGTCCTTTCGATAAGTAAGAGTGTCGAACCCAACAAGGAGCAGAAAGAAATGATAAGCAGTTTTCAGTAAGGTATTCTCTGCAAGCACTGAAATTATCGATAACATATAGTTTTGTGATAAGGTAATTTGTAACGTGTAACAAGTAATGAAAGTAAATAAGGTGCAACAAGATGGCCCAATCCTTTTTGTAGCAAAGGACAAGCCTGGACAAACTCTTATATAAAAGAAAACGCTTCCGAGGACACATGAGAATTATCGTCAAGCTAGTTTTCATCATGTTCATATGATTCACGTTCGATACTTCGATAATTTGATATGTGGGTGGACCGGTGCTTGGGTGCTGCCCTTCCTTGGACAAGCATCCCACTTATGATTAACCCCTCTTGTAAGCATCCGCAACTACAGAAGAAGTATTAAGGTAAACCTAACCATAGCATGAAACATATGGATCCAGACCAGCCCCTTACGAAGCAACTCATAAACTAGGGTTTAAACTTCTGTCACTCTAGCAACCCATCATCTACTTATTACTTCCCAATGCCTTCCCCTAGGCCTAAACAATGGTGAAGTGTCATGTAGTCGACGTTCACATGACACCACTAGAGAAGAGACAACATACATCTCATCAAAATATCGAACGAATGCCAAATTCACATGACTACTTACAGGAAGACTTCTCTCATGTCCTCAAGAACAAACGTAACTACTCACAAATCATATTCATGTAAGGGCATATTTATCCCTTAATTGTTTTGGTGATTGATGACAATGTTTTTGCAGACTAATCGTGTGCATTGAGTATTTCAGACATTTCATCACTAGGCACAAGACGATTTGGTGCCCCTCGAAGACTATTGAAGACGGCGTTTCTCCATGTTTCTTTTTGGTGGATTTGAGTTGTAGGAAAGCCGTACTATTAAGAGGGGATCCACTTTGGAAAGGTTTGGGTGGAATCATCACATACACGTCTACTCCTTTGCACCGCCTTTCCTTTGGCACTTTGGAGCATCCTTCGTGTTTTCTTGTCTATGCAAAATGTCGTGTTTGCTGATCTGGGGCATGCGGTAGTACTGCTCCTAGAAGCGGTAGTACCGCAAGTGCCCACGGTAGTACCGCTTCCTTGGAGCGGTAGTACTGTGGCCTCAGGCCAGGCGCTGCTGCTATTGCGGTAGTAGGGGCGGATGTAATTTTTTACATCCGCGCCCTATGCGGTAGTACCGCACCTGGTGCGCGGTAGTACCGTGCACTCTGGCCAGGCTCAACAGCTTGCACGACAGTAGGAGCGGATGTAATTTTTTACATCCGCACCCCGCGCGGTAGTACCACTCTTGGCTTGCGGTACTGCCGTGTCGGATTTTTGCATAGATCCCAACTCAGCGGAAGTTGCCATGGATGTATTTTTATATGTCCGTGCCTTCCCAAAATCTGGACCATCCCTGCCTTGCGGTAGTACTGCAAGGGGGAGCGGTAGTACCACGCCAGCGGTCCTACCGCCCTCTGCTTCATTTCATCTGGGCTGTTCTAGTTTCTGCTGCTCGGGCGGTAGTACCGCGGGGCCCTACGGTAGTACCGCGTGCCCGGCGCGGTAGTACCGTGCTACGCAGGCTGAGTTGGTGGATAACGGTTGGATTTGTTCTTCCACTATATAAGAGGTGTCTTCTTCTCCGAGTTGACTATCTCTTCCATCCCCAAGCACCATTGTTGCTCCAAGCTCCATTTTCGCCCGATCTCTCTCCCTAGCCAATCAAACTTGTTGATTCTCTAGGGATTGGTTGAGAAGGCCTAGATCTACACTTTCACCAAGAGAAATTTGATTCCCCCAATCATCCCTTGCGGATCTTGTTACTCTTGGGTGTTTGAGCACCCTAGATGGTTGAGGTCACCACGGAGCCATATTCCATTATGGTGAAGCTTTGTGGTATCGTTGGTAGCCTCCAATTAAGTTGTGGAGATAGCCCCAACCTTGTTTGTAAAGGTCCGGTCGCCGCCTCCAAGGGCACCAATAGTGGAATCACGGCATCTCGCATTGTGTGAGGGCGTGAGGAGAATACGGTGGCCCTAGTGGCTTCTTGGGGAGCATTGTGCCTCCACACCGCTCCAACAGAGACGAACTTCCCCTCAAAAGGAAGGAACTTCGGTAACACATCCTCGTCTTCACCGACTCCACTCTTGGTTATCTCGTGCCTTTACTTGTGCAAGCTTATTTGTGTTATATCCCTTGCTTGCTTGTCCACTTGTTCTTGTTGCATCATATAGGTTGCTCACCTAGTTGCATATCTACACAACCTACTTTGATGCAAAGTTTAAATTGGTAAAGAAAAGCTAAAAACTGTTAGTTGCCTATTCACCCCCCTCTAGTCAACTTTATCAATCCTTTCAATTGGTATCAGAGCCTCATCTCTTTATTAAGGACTTTGCCGTCCGAAGAGTATGGTTGACACCGTAGACGGTGTGGAGGAGCACTTCGGTGTGAATCCGGTTTCGTCTACGGCCGATGGGGGAACTGCGGTCTCTCGTGAGGAATTCAATGTGGCTTTGGACACATTGAAAACCTCCATGACGACCAAGGTTGAAAGCATGTCTAACAAATTCTTAGAAGGGCTTAAACTATCTACCGCACCGATGAAAGTGGGTGATCCCACTAACAAGGTGACAGATGCTAACTCCGACAAGGGGGAAGCTACTAGTGAAAAGGTTCCTTCTTCTAGTGGTAAAATTGGCAACGACATCTTTGCCCATGTGTAACCTCCACTTACTTATGGTGGACCGATTCCTTCCACTCATTTGAATCATGCCGGTCCTCCCCCTAAGATTCTAAAAAATGAGGACTTTGATTATTGGGTTTATCGCTTTAAGCGTCATTTGAATCATGTTAATACTAACCTTTGGAGAATCATTGAAGAAGGTTTTTATCCGCATGACCGAAGCAACTTCACCCCTAGAGAAGCCACAGACAATCAATTCAATGAGAATGCTCTCTTCATCATCCAAGATGCAATTCCACCCGAAGATCTGGCTCACCTCCGACCATTCACCATGGCCAAGGATGCATGGCGCCATGTTGTGTCTCTCTACCGGGGAAGCGCAAGCATTCAACGCTCCAACTATGAAGTGGTGCAAGATGAAGCCGATGAGTTTGCAATGAAAGAAGATGAAGAACCTCGCGAGCTTTATCGGAGATTAAATACTCTCGCGGTCTCACTCTGAAATCATGGGAGCAAGGATACATATGACAATTGGATCAAGCGCAAATTCCTTAAGGCCATGATGCCTTACCACAAGGCCATGTCCTCCGTCATTCGTCAAAGGCCGGACTTCCACACCTTGTCCTCAAGTGAAGTGCTGGATGAGTTTGTGGCTATGAGCATCTTGGACAAGACCGCCGACAATGTGGTGTTACGCTCTCAAAGAGCAAATAAGCCCAACCTTGCCTTGAAGGCCAAGGTTAGTGTGGAAGAATAGGAAGAAGAGGAGAGCAATCCCGAAGATACAAAGTATGCTTATCATGAACACATGGCTCTTGCTTCAAGGAAATTTTGGAGCAAGAAGAACACAAGGCCCAACTTCAACAAGAACAACTCAAGTGGCGCAAAGGTCAAGCAACGAGTGAGGACTTGCTATAATTGTGGCAATGTGAGCCACTTTGTTGCGGAATGTCCTTATGAGAAAAGGGAAGACAATGGTGGCAAGCTGATACGTCTCCAACGTATCTATAATTATTGATTGTTCTATTATATATTCTGTTTTGGATGTTTAATAGGCTTATTTATACACTTTTATTATTTTTGGGACTAACCTATTAATCAGAGGCCGAGCCCAAATTGCTGTTTTTTTGCCTATTTCAGTGTTTCACAGAAAAAGAATATCAAACGGAGTCCAAACGGAATGAAACCTTCGGGAGCGTGATTTTTGGAACAAACATGATCCAGAGGACTTGGAGTGGACATCAAGCAACCAACGAGGAAGCCACGAGGCAGGGGGGCGCGCCCTCCACCCTCGTGGGCCCCTCATGGCTCCACTGACCTACTTCTTCCTCCTATATATACCTACGTACCCCCAAACCATCAGGGAACACCACGAAAACCTAATTCCACCGCCGCAACCTTCTGTACCCGTGAGATCCCATCTTGGGGCTTTTTCTGGCGCTCCGCCGGAGGGGGCATTGATCACGGAGGGCTTCTACATCAACATCATAGCCTCTCCGATGATGTGTGAGTAGTTTACCTCAGACCTTCGGGTCTATAGTTATTAGCTAGATGGCTTCTTTTCTCTCTTTGGATCTCAATACAAAGTTCTCCTCAATTCTCTTGGAGATCTATTCGATGTAACTCTTTTTGCGGTGTGTTTGTCGAGATCCGATGAATTGTGGGTTTATGATCAAGATTATCTATGAACAATATTTGAATCTTCTTTGAATTCTTTTATGTATGATTGGTTATCTTTGCAAGTCTCTTTGAATTATCAGTTTGGTTTGGCCTACTAGATTGATCTTTCTTGCAATGGGAGAAGTGCTTAGCTTTGGGTTCAATCTTGCGGTGCTCGATCCCAGTGACAGTAGGGGAAACGACACGTATTGTATTGTTGCCATCGAGGATAAAAAGATGGGGTTTATATCATATTGCATGAGTTTATCCCTCTACATCATGTCATCTTGCTTAAAGTGTTACTCCGTTCTTATGAACTTAATACTCTAGATGCATGCTGGATAGCGGTCGATGTGTGGAGTAATAGTAGTAGATGCAGGCAGGAGTCGGTCTACATGTCACGGACGTGATGCCTATATACATGATCATACCTAAATATTCTCATAACTATGCTCAATTCTATCAATTGCTCGACAGTAATTTGTTCACCCACCGTGATACTTATGCTATCTTGAGAGAAGCCACTAGTGAAACCTATGGCCCCCGAGTCTATTTTCCATCATACAAGTTTCCAATCTATTTTGCAATCTTTACTTTCAATTTATATCATAAAAATACCAAAAATATTTATCTTATTATTATTATCTCTATCAGATCTCACTCTTGCAAGTGGCCGTGAAGGGATTGCCAACCCCTTTATCGCGTTGGTTGCGAGGTTCTTATTTGTTTGTGTAGGTACGAGGTGACTCATGCGTGGTCTCCTACTGGATTAATATCTTGGTTCTCAAAAACTGAGGGAAATACTTACGTTGCTTTGCTGCATCACCGTTTCCTCT
The DNA here is from genome assembly GCF_018294505.1 of Triticum aestivum. Classification (NCBI taxonomy): domain Eukaryota; kingdom Viridiplantae; phylum Streptophyta; class Magnoliopsida; order Poales; family Poaceae; genus Triticum; species Triticum aestivum. Next base: position 433,626,209 of record NC_057794.1, read on the forward strand.
TCAAGGGAAAACCAACGCATGCTCAAGAGGTAGCAAGAAGGATTTCTGGTGCCGTTGCCGGGGAGATCTACGCCAAGTCAAGACATACCAAGTACCCATCACAAACTCTTATCCCTCGCATTACATTATTTGCCATTTGCCTCTCGTTTTCCTCTCCCCCACTTCACCCTTGCCGTTTTATTCGCCATTTTTCCGTTTGCCTTCTTCCCGTATGTATCTTTCTTTGTGTTTCCACGTGCCTTCTATTTGCTTGCATCTTTGCTTGCTAAAAATCTATTGATATAGATCCACTTAAAGTGTTCTGCTTGGATCATCTTCGATCCTTATGCGTTTGTGCTGAAACCCCAACTAGCCTAGTTGATGGGAAATCTTTAGATGAGCATGCTCATTTTGTGCGTCACCGTTTGTCTGAAAAAGGGAGACTCTTATGGGATCAAATAAACAGATTGCTATGTTATGCTTGGAATCTTTGTGAAATTATTGATCTTACTTTTTGCTCTAAGAACCCTAAAAAAACACCTCCCCTACCTATGTCAGTTTAATTATAATGAAATCTTATCTTCTTATGCAAAGGGTGTTTATAGTTACTACGATCTCAAACAATTTGAAGAATTTGTTGCTTTTAAGGGTGCTTATGAAGTTGCTTCTTTGTTTGAAAAGTATGATATTACTCTCTACGAATCTGAAAATTTGGACATACTTAAATATTGCTATGAAAACTATGCTCATAATGTGTATGTCAAAGAATTTATTGAAAAAATGTCCATTGCTTTGAAAGAGAATAATGATATGCATGAATCTATAGATGATTATAATTCCGATGATTTGATTGAAATATCCCTTGATGAATATGATGCTTGCTATTCTTGTGGCCATGATGCTAATATTTATGAAGATGAATTTGCTATAGTTCCTTATGTTAAACATGAGATCGTTGCTATTGCACCCATACATGATAGTTCCTTCAATGAAAAGCATGATTCCAATGATTTTATCATAAATTCTCTTAATGACAATTGTGTTAATGATATGCAAAACCTCAAGCTTGGGGATGCTAGTTTTGCTATGACTACTATTTGTTGCAATGATCATGATTGGGGTGATTCTTCTTTTGATCTTGAAAACTTATTTAAGCCCCATGATGAATATAAGATTGATAATAATGATTGCAATATTGAAAGTGGATTTGGAAGAGTGTTAACTTTAGATCCCACGTATTTGGAGAATGTTCAATCTTATGCAATTTTCGATAAAAGTGGGTTTGGAGAGGTCAAGACTTTAGTTAATGTTAATCCCACTATTTTGGAAGAGTGCCAACTTTGCATGCATGTGGATCCTGTTGAAAATATTTTATGTGATAGCTATTTTGTTGAATTTGCTTATGATCCCACATGTAATTATTATGAGAAAGGAAAATATGATTGTAGAAATTTTCATGTTACGAAATTGCCTCTCGTTATGTTGAGATTGCTATTGTTTCGTTCCGCTTCCTTGCATATGCTAGTTTTTGCTTGCCTTGATAGTTTGTTTGCCTATAAGATGCCTATGCATAGGAAGTATTTTAGACTTAGATGTGTTTGTCACATGTTTCATGATGCTCTATTTGTCTCAATTATTATCTTCCGTGTGAGCATCATTGAAATATTATGCCTAGCTATAAGGCTTTAAAGAAAAGCGCTTGTTGGGAGATAACCCAATTTTTTTCTTGATGTTATTCAATAAATAATTCGTCTAGCCTTTGTTTATATGTGGTTTTATGTTTTTAATTAGTGTTTGTGCCAAGTAGAACCGTTGGGAAGACTTGGGGAAAGTCTTTTTGATCTTGCTGTACAAAACAGAAACTTTAGTGCTCGCGAGAATTGCTGCCATTTTTTATTGGAGAGTGCTATTTAGTTAATTCTTTTTGAAGATGATTAATAGGTAAATTACTCACGTCCAGAAATTTATTTTCGAATTTTTGGGGTTCCACGAGTATGCGTTTAATACAGATTACTATAGACTATTCTGTTTTTGACAGATTCTGTTTTTCCTGTGTTGTTTGCTTATTTTGATGAATCTATGGCTAGTAATTGAGTTTATAAACCATAGAAAAGTTGGAATACAGTAGGTTTAACACCAATATAAATAAAGAATGAGTTCATTACAGTACCTTGAAGTGGTGTTTTGTTTTCTTTCGCTAACGGAGCTCACGAGATTTTCTGTTAAGTTTTGTGTTGTGAAGTTTTCAAGTTTTGGGTAAAGATTTGATGGATTATGGAACAAGGAGTGGAAAGAGACTAAGCTTGGGTATGCCCAAGGCACCCCAAGGTAAAATCCAAGGACACCAAAAATCCTAAGCTTGGGGATGCCTCGGAAGGCATCCCCTCATTTGTCTTCGTTCATCGGTAACTTTACTTGGAGCTATATTTTTATTCACCACATGATATGTGTTTTGCTTGGAGCGTATTGTATGATTTGAGTCTTTGCTTTTTAGTTTACCACAATCATCCTTGCTGTACACACCTTTTGAGAGAGACACACATGATTCAGAATTTGTTAGAATACTCTATGTGCTTCACTTATATCTTTTGAGCTATATAGTTTTTGCTCTAGTGCTTCACTTATATCTTTTAGAGCACGGTGGTGGTTTTATTTTATAGAAATAATTGATCTCTCATGCTTCACTTATATTATTTTGAGAGTCCTTTAGAACAACATGGTAATTTGCTCTTAGGCATAATAAAAACTTTCATATAAGTGCATTGAATACTATGAGAAGTTTGATACTTGATAATTGTTTTGAGACATGGAGATGGTGATATTAGAGTCATGCTAGTTGAGTAGTTGTGAATTTGAGAAAATACTTGTGTTGAAGTTTGTTATTCCCGTAGCATGCACATATGGTGAAACATTATGTGATGAAGTCCGAGCATGATTTATTTATTGATTGTCTTCCTTATGAGTGGCGGTCGGCGACAAGCGATGGTCTTTTCCTACCAATCTATCCCCCTAGGAGCATGCGCGTAGTACTTTGTTTCAATAACTAATAGATTTTTGCAATAAGTATGTGAGTTCTTTATGACTAATGTTGAGTCCATGGATTATACGCACCCTCACCCTTCCACATTTGCTAGCCTCTCTATTACTGCGCACTTTTCACCGGTATCATACACCCACCATATACCTTCCTCAAAACAGCCACCATACCTACCTATTATGGCATTTCCATAGCCATTCCAAGATATATTGCCATGCAACTTTCCACCGTTCCGTTTGTTATGACACGCTTCATCATTGTCATATTGCCATGCATGATCATGTAGTTGACATCGTATTTGTGGCAAAGCCACCGTTCATAATTTTTTCATACATGTCACTCTTGATTCATTATCCCGGTACACCGCCGGAGGCATTCACATAGAGTCATATTTGTTCTAAGTATTGAGTTGTAATTCTTGTGTTGTAAGTAAAAGAAGTGTGATGATCATCATTATTAGAGCATTGTCCCAGTGAGGAAAGGATGATGGAGACTATGATTCCCCCACAAGTCGGGATGAGACTCCAGACGAAAAATAAAAAATTAAAAAGGCCAAAAGAAAAAAAAGGAAAGAAGGCCCAAATAAAAAAAAACGAGAGAAAAAGAGAGAAGGGACAATGTTACTATCCTTTTTCCGCACTTGTGCTTCAAAGTAGCACCATGATCTTCATGATATAGAGTCTCCTATGTTGTCACTTTCATAAACTAGTGGGAATTTTACATTATAGAACTTGGCTTGTATATTCCAATGATGGGCTTCCCCAAATTTCCCTAGGTCTTCGTGAGAAAGCAAGTTGGATGCACACCCACTTAGTTCCTTTTGTTGAGCTTTCATACACTTATAGCTCTAGTGCATCCATTGCATGGTAATCTGTACTCACTCACATTGATATCTATTGATGGGCATCTCCATAGACCGTTAATACGCCTAGTTGATGTGAGACTATGTTCTCCTTTTTGTCTTCTCCACAACCACCATTCTATTCCACCTATAGTGCTATGTCCATGGCTCACGCTCATGTATTGCGTGTAAGTTGAAAAAGTTTGAGAACATCAAAAGTATGAAACAATTGCTTGGCTTGTCATCGGGGTTGTGCATGATTTAATGTTTTGTGTGATGAAGATAGAGCATAACCGGACTATATGATTTTGTAGGGATAACTTTCTTTGGCCATGTTATTTTGAGAAGACATAACTACTTAGTTAGTATGTTTGAAGTATTATTATTTTTATGTCAATATTAAAATTTTATCTTGAATCTTTCGGATGTGAACATTTATGCCACAATAAAGAAAATTACATTGAGAAATATGTTAGGAAGCATTCCACATCAAAAATTCTGTTTTTATCATTTACCTACTCAAGGACGAGCAGGAATTAAGCTTGGGGATGCTGATACGTCTCCAACGTATCTATAATTTTTGATTGTTTCATGCTATTATATATTCTGTTTTGGATGTTTAATGAGCTTGTTTATACACTTTTATATTATTTTTGGGACTAACCTATTAACCGGAGGCCCAGCCCAAATTGCTGTTTTTTTGCCTATTTCAGTGTTTCGCAGAAAAAGTATATTAAACGGAGTCCAAACGGAATGAAACCTTCGTGAGCATGATTTCTAGAACAAACGTGATCTAGAGGACTTGGAGTGGACATCAAGGAACCAACGAGGAAGCCACGAGGCAGGGGGGTGTGCCCTCCACCCTCGTGGGCCCCTCGTGGCTCCACCGACCTACTTCTTCCTCTTATATATACGTACGTACCCCCAAACCATCAGGGAACACCATGAAAACCTAATTCCACCACCGCAACCTTCTATACCCGTGAGATCCCATCTTGGGGCCTTTTCCAGCGCTCCGTCGGAGGGGGCATTGATCACGGAGGGCTTCTACAACACCATAGCCTCTCCGATGATGTGTGAGTAGTTTACCTCAGACCTTCAGGTCCATAGTTATTAGCTAGATGGCTTCTTCTCTCTCTTTGGATCTCAATACAAAGTTCTCCTCGATTCTCTTGGAGATCTATTCGATGTAACTCTTTTTGCAGTGTGTTTGTCGAGATCCGATGAATTGCGGGTTTATGATCAAGATTATCTATGAACAATATTTGAATCTTCTCTGAATTCTTTTATGTATGATTGGTTATCTCTGCAAGTCTCTTTGAATTATCAGTTTGGTTTGGCCTACTAGATTGATATTTCTTGCAATGGGAGAAGTGCTTAGCTTTGGGTTCAATCTTGCAGTGCTCGATCCCAGTGACAGTAGGGGAAACGACACATATTGTATTGTTGCCATCGAGGATAAAAAGATGGGGTTTATATCATATTGCATGAGTTTATCCCTCTTCATCATGTCATCTTGCTTAAAGCGTTACTCCGTTCTTATGAACTTAATACTCTAGATGCATGCTGGATAGCGGTCGATGTGTGGAGTAATAGTAGTAGATGCAGGCAGGAGTCGGTCTACTTGTCACGGAAGTGATGCCTATATACATGATCATACCTAGATATTCTCATAACTATGCTCAATTCTATCAATTGCTCAACAGTAATTTGTTCACCCACCGTGATACTTATGCTATCTTGAGAGAAGCCACTAGTGAAACCTATGGCCCCCGGGTCTATTTTCCATCATACAAGTTTGCAATCTATTTTGCAATCTTTACTTTCAATTTATATCATAAAAATACCAAAAAAAATTATCTTATTATTATTATCTCTATCAGATCTCACTCTTGCAAGTGGGCGTGAAGGGATTGACAACCCCTTTATCGCGTTGGTTGCGAGGTTCATATTTGTTTGTGTAGGTACGAGGTGACTCGCGCATGGTCTCCTACTGGATTGATACCTTGGTTCTCAAAAATTGAGGGAAATACTTACGCTGCTTTGTTGCATCACCCTTTCCTCTTCAAGGAAAAACCAACGCATGCTCAAGAGGTAGCACAAGCTCATTTGAAAAGACAAGGCCAAGTCTTTCCCCAACAAGAGCAACTTCATCAAGAAGACTCCTCCCAAGGGGTTGGTGGCACAAGAAGAGTACCATGAGGATGATGATGAAGACGGTGAGTCGGTTTCCATGGCCTCCGTTGCCATTGCGACAACTCCACGGGTATCTCTCTTCAACTCACCCAATGAGAACATCACCGCCAAGTGTCTCATGGCTAAAGACACCAACAAGGTAACTCCCAACATCAAAACTACCATCATTAATAATCCTTCGTTGACGGATTGCACTGATGAACATGAGGGGTCCAATGTGGAGGAGAATGAATTTGAGTCCTTTATGAGTAAACTCAAGGGGAAATCCAAGAAGCACTTTGTTGCTCTCTTGGAACAACTTGGTGAAGCCAATGACATGATCGAGGCTCACGAAGATACCATCTCTAAGATGGAGGGGCATAGTCGTGACTATGCCGATGAAATTTTGGATCTTTCGAATGCTCTTGAGGAAGAGCAAGGTCTTCGTTTGGCTCTTGAGGAGTCATACAATGGTGACCACACTAAATTAAAGAAAGATCTTGATAATGTCTTGTTGTATCTCGTGTGCTAAACTCCGAGAAGGCCAAGCTTGGGGTTGATCTTGCTAGACTCAAAGAGGAGTTTGACTTACTTGACAAGGCTCACAAGGTCTTGAAGGGTGCTCATGCTAGTCTCAAAGAGTCTCATGATCAACTCCAAGTAAAGCTAACCAAGGAGAAAGCCACTTTTTCTCACATGGTTTTAATTGATAATGCAAATGCTACTAACCCTTGTTGTGAGCATGTGCATCTTGTTGAGGAGAATGCAAAGTTGAAGAAGCAACTTGAGAAAAGCCTTGTGTCATGCATACAAGGTGAGAAGAACCTCAACGAACTTTTGAGCAATCAAAAGGAGGTTGTAGCCAAGGAAGGAATTGGGTTCACACCCAAGTTCAAGAACAACAAGAAGGAAGACAAGGCCAAACAACCTCCCCCTCTCAAGCAAACTTTTGTGAAGGAGGGAGAGGGTTCTTCCAAGGAGAAGAATAAGAGCATTGTGAAGGGTAGAGATGCCAAGAAGGGCAATGCTACCCCTCCCAACAAAGCTGGCGACTTTAGCCCTTCTTATGTGTTATGCAGTGCTAGTGATGGACATGTTTATGCCAAATTTGTTGGTTTCTCCTATGAGTACATTGAATGGTCTATTTGGGTTCCTAAGACCCTTGTTACTAACCTCAAAGGACCCATTACAAAATGGGTACCTAAAACCAAGCATTGATCTCTTGTAGGTGTTTGCTTCCGGTGGGGGATCATGGTTGCTCGATAGTGGAGCCACTAATCATATGACCGGAAGCAAGGACTTGGTCGTGGACGTTCACAAGATTACATCTATGCCCACCAATGTCGAGTGGAGTGATGCCTCGTCCTCTAAGGTACTGGGACTTGGCAAGGTTGTCATTTCTCATGATCTCACGATCGAGAAGGTCATGCTTGTTGAGTCCCTTGGATACAATTTACTTTCCGTTCGTCAACTTGCACTCATGGGCTTTGCCACTTTCTTTGATGTTGATACCATGGCCCTCTTGTGGAGCAAGACTCTTAAAGTAGCCTTTGTTGGGCATGTCAAGAATGGTCTCTATGTGATTAACTTTTCGGAGCAACCCACTAAGACCGCGACATGCCTAATGGATAAAGTTGACGTGGGATGGCTTTGGCATCGCCGTTTAGCCCATGTTAATATGAGATCTTTGCAAAGTCTTCTCAAGGGGGACCATGTCTGTGGACTAAAAAATGTTAGTTTTGCTAAAGATCGTGCTTGCAGTGCTTGTATCGAAGGAAAGCTACATGAAAAGGCTCACCCTCCCACGACTATCATTTACTCAAAGAGGCCTTTGGAGCTCTTTCACATGGATCTCTTTGGGCCTCCATCCTTTGATAGTCTTGGCGGTAGAAAGTATTGCTTGGTGATTGTGGATGATTATTCAAGATACACTTGGGTATGTTTCTTCAAGAGGAAGAGCGAGACCCAACAAACCGTCATTGACTTTGCAAATGAAGCTCAACGTCAACACAATGCAAAGATCTTGACAATAAGAAGCGACAACAGCACCGAGTTCAAGAACTACACCTTGGATGAGTTTCTTAGTGATGAGGGGATCAAGCATCAATATTCCGCACCTTACACCCCTCAACAAAATGGTGTAGCGAAGAGGAAGAACCGGACGTTGATGGACGAGGCAAGGACCATGATGGCGGAGTTCAAGTCTCCATACAACTTTTGGGCCGAAGCCATCAACACCGCATGTCATGCATCCAATCGGCTCTATCTCCGCAAAGGCTTGAACAAGAGTCCATATGATATACTCTCCGGTAACAAGCCCAACCTCAAGTACTTCCGGGTGTTCGGGTGTAAGTGTTTCATTCTCAAGAAAGGTGTTCGTTTGTCTAAATTTGAGGCAGTTCATGAGGGCATATTTGTTGATTATGCTACAAACTCTCATGCTTACCGTGTCCTCAATAAGTCCACGGGACTTATTGAGGAGACATGTAACGTGGAGTTTGATGAGAATAACGGCTTCCAAGTGGAGCAAAGTGGCACTTGTGATGTAGGTAATGAAATTCCTCCCCAAGACATAAGAAGAATGGGTGTTGGTTTTATCCTACCCATTGAGGATCCCCTTGTGGCTGAAGGAGAAGGACAATGTTCCACTCACGTGGAGCCATCACCAACCCAAGGCCCACATGCTTCCGAAGAACAAAGTGAAGGCCCTCAACCTCATGAATAAGACCAAGGGCAAGATCAACCTCAAGATGGTGTTGAATCACCAAGTGATGCCCAAGGTCAAGTTCTCTCATCCGAGCAAGCTCAAGATCAAGAAAGAGCTCAAGACGACCCTCAACTCTCTCCAGAGGAGGAATTAGAGCGTCGTGCCGCCAAGATCGCATCCAAGCTATCCACCAAAGATCATCTCATGACAAATGTGCTTGGAAGCTTAAGAAAGGGGGTAAGCACTCGTAGACAATTAGCAAACCATTGTGAACATCACGCGTTTGTCTCTTGTGTTGAACCCCAAAAGGTCTATGAGGCGCTCGAGGATCCGGATTGGCTTAATGCCATGCATGAAGAACTCAACAACTTCGAGCACAACAAGGTGTGGAGATTGGTGCCAAGTCCAACGGGGAACCATAATGTCATTGGAACCAACTGGATATTCAAGAACAAGCAAGATTCTCATGGGACTATCATTCGCAACAAGGCTCGTTTGGTAGCTCAAGGCTACTCCCAAGTCGAGGGTATCGACTACGGTAAACCTTTTCTCCCGTTGCTCGCCTTGAATCCATTCGCATGTTGATTGCTTATGCTTCTCATCATAACTTTAAACTACAACAAATGGATGTGAAGAGTGATTTTCTTAATGGTCCTATTAATGAGTTGGTATATGTCAAGCAACCCCCCGGGTTCGAGGATCCCTATTTTCTCGATCATGTGTACCAACTCGATAAGGCACTCTATGGCCTTAAGCAAGCCCCAAGTGCATGGTATGACCACCTTACCGAGTTGTTGCAAGATCGTGGTTCTGAAATTGGGAAAATCGACCCCACTCTTTTTACTAAGAAGGTCAAAGGGGAGTTGTTTGTGTGCCAACTATATATTGATGATATTATCTTTTGTTCCCTTAACAAAGCTTTCAATGAGTAATTTTCCGCACTTATGACCTCCAAGTTCAAGATGTCCATATTGGGAGAGTTGAAGTTCTTTCTCGGGTTCGAAGTCAAGCAACAAAGAGAAGGAACCTTCATCAACCAAGCCAAATACACTCAAGACATGCTCAAGAGATTCAAGCTAAGTGATGTCAAGCCGGCTTCCACTCCAATGCCCGTCAAATGCCAACTTGACATAGATCCCAAGGGTAAAGCGGTGGATCAAAAGGTATATTGCTCCATGATTGGCTCCTTGCTTTACCTTTGTGCATCTAGACCGGATATCATGTTGAGTGTGGGAATTTGTGCATGATTTCAAGCCGCACCTAAGGAAAGCCACTATGTGGCGGTCAAGCAAATCTTTCGATATTTGGCTCATACCCCAAACTTTGGCTTATGGTATCCAAGAGGATCTAACTTCAACCTTGTGGGCTATTCAGACTCCGATTGGGAGGGAGACAAAGTGGATAGGAAGTCCACTTCCGGAGGGTGCCAATTTCTTGGTTGCTCTCTGGTGAGTTGGTCTTCCAAGAAGAAAAGTTGTGTGTCTCTCTCGTCCACAAGAGCGGAGTATGTGGCTGCCGGTAGTTGTTGTGCACAACTTCTTTGGATGAGACAAACTTAAAGGATTACGGTGTCATTTGTGACAAAGTGCCTCTTTGGTGTGACAATGAAAGTGCAATCAAGATTTCTCTCAACCCGGTGCTACATTTCAAGATGAAGCATATTGAGATCCGTTATCACTTCATCCGGGATCATATCAGGAGAGGGTAGATCGAGCTTAACTATGTCAACACTCATGATAACCTTGCAGATATCTTCACAAAGCCTTTGGATGAAGCAAGATTTCGTGAGTTAAGGCATGAGCTAAATATCATTGATTCCAGCAATGTTGCTTGAACCGTTGCACATCCCACCATACTCAACTTGTTATCTTGTTTAGGTGTAGGCATGGACATAGGGGGAGTGTTGTTCTCTCAATGAACTCTCCCTCCCCCCATTATGCATAAATTGATCAACTCTTTCACATTAGTCATTGTTGATGGTACTTGTGCTTCAAAGATGAGTTTGGGTCATGGGTCCAAGGATAAATCTTCGCGGTGCCATACCAATTGACTCAAACATAGGTGGCTCCAGCCACCGCCCTCTCTTTGGAGAGGTTGTGTTGCATGTCTAGTCCTTGTTGTCTCTTGCCTTTCTTTCTTCGTGCCAAGCTTGTGTGTGTGGTATCTTGGGTTAGCTCGCGTGAAGGTTTCATTGCAAAGTCCTCTATCTTCTCTATTTTTGACATGCATTTTCTTGGGTTCACGGTACTACCGTGGTTAGTCACGGTACTACCGCAGGAGTTGCGCACGGTACTACCGCACCCAACATGGCAGTAATTTTTTACTGCCGCCTGGGGAGCGGTACTACCGCCCATGGTGTGGTACTTCCGTCCGGGTGGTACTACTGCGCAGTCGAGAGCGCGTGGGGGTTAAGAGCGGGCAGGGGGAGTTACAACTCCCCCATACCCATTCACTCTTTCTCCCCACGCCGTTTCTCTCTCTCCTGCCCAAGAACGGCGCCAGAGACCCTCGCCAGATCTCTGTCTCCGGCCGCTCTCCTCGCATTCCGTCTGGTGGGATCATTCCCCACCACTTCCTCTTGACATGGAACAAGGTTTCTCCCCAAATCCCTCTCCCTTTGGTTCGTTCTTTCATTTCTAGGTTTTTGGGGAGATGCATGTTGTTTTTGAGATTTTAGGCTAAATTTATGCAAGAGTAGGATGTAGGAGAGTAGTAATGCGTAGAGATGGCACTTGATATGTTGTCCCGTGGTAGATTTGATCAACCGTAGTACCGCTTCGTTTTCACGGCTGTGCTCAGATCCTGTTGAGGTTCGGATCTGACACCGTGCGGTACTACCGCATCTCCGGTGCGGTACTACCGCTTGTACGGTACTACCGCTTGTACGGTACTACCGCTCCTCAGGAGCGGTACTACCGTGCGAGGCGCGGCACTAAAATTTTACTGCCGCTCCGAGACACGGTACTACCGTGCCATCCTGGCGCGGTACTACCGTGGTTAGGAGCAGCACTAAAATTTTAGTACCGCGCACCCATGCGATACTACCGTTGTTGTCAAATCTCCCATGTGACATTTAGCAAGTGCGAGTTCTACTTGTTTCACCGGTTTTGCTCTGGTCTTTGCATTGATCCTTCTCGTTTTCTTTCGTGGTTTGTGTTTTTGTGTCATAGGTGGTGGCTTCGGTGCCCATGCATGCCGTTCCAATCCCAGCCGTGACACGGGCTCCAAGCATTTGTGCAACCAAGATGAAGCTCCAGAGGGATCCAATGCCCCCAATGCAGGACCAAGACCACCGACAACAAGATCAAGGAGCCCTCCAAGGGCATGAATGAGATACCACTTGCCGAGTTTGCCGCTCGAAGGAAGATCAACCCCTATGTGAATCCTCGTGCCAACTTTAGAGGGAATGATCTGTTCTGGACCAAACAACAGTATCTCATTTATCTGGACGTGATCAAGGCCAAGTAGAACATCTATGTGGACGTGCACTGGATGGACATGCATCACATGAGGGATGATAGGCATCGTGCTTACATTGGTGAGGCTCTGGACCTCGTGGAGCAGTTTGGCATTGAGGATGTGATATCTTTCCATCTGGATTATGACCCTGAGGTTGTGGCCCGGTTCTTTGCCACGGTCCACTTCCATCCTAATGAGGAACGAACCATGTCCTAGATGACCAACGGACAACGGATGACTGCTACATGGAAGGACTTCATGGATTTGCTTCGGGTTCCTGATGAGGGGCTCAACACGCCCGTTGGTGTTCGCCCTCATGCCAATCCCGAGTCAGCCAACAAGAACAAGCTTCAACCCTACTATGTTGAGAAGTTGCTCCCCAGTGGCAAGAAGGCATGTGTGCTGAACTCCTTCCTTGACATCATGTATCGCATCTTCCACATCTCTCTTTTTCCACGCATTGGTGACAAGGACAAAGTGCATGCATATCTTGTGGATATGATGCTCATCTGTGAGGAGGCGCGTCTCTCTCAGACTCTGTCGGATGTGGGGTTCCGGCAAACCCTTAAGGTTCGAACACTGGGGTGTGCGTGAAGTCTTTTCCTCCCACTGATCTACGCCCTAGCTCGCTAAGATCTCGCGGACGAACTCGACGAACTCGCAACACAGAAAGACACAAGATTTATACTAGTTCGGGCCACCGTTGTGGTGTAATACCCTACTCTAGTGTGGTGGTAGTGGATTTCCTCTTGGGCTGATGACGAACAATACAAGGGGAAGAACAGCCTCCTCGTGTTGAGGTGTTCTTGTGCTTGGATAACTTGTGTGGGTGAGTGCTGGATGAACTGCTCGATGCCCGTACTGTGGTGGCTAGCTCTACTTATATAGGCCCTGGTCCTGTCCCCAAATATTGAGCGGGAAGGGAGCCAACAACGGCGGGCAAATTTGAAGGGGGACAACTAGTACAAGCCATCCTAACAAAGGTGGTCTCCGCCTGCGAAAGGCTCTGGTGGTGACGCCGTCTTGGGCTCCATGATGACCTCCATCTTGCCGTCCTTCTGGTCTTGGTCTTGTTGCACCGATATGGCAACCTTTGCCTAATGCCTTGGTACTCCTCACCTGCGCTGGCCTCCTTAGCACCAAAGAGGAAACAAGTACACTATGCGCGCTGGTGCCCGCCTGGCGCCCTCCTGGTGTCGATTGTCATGGCTGACATCATGAGAGCCTCGTGAGGTTCGCCTCGCCTTGATATCTCCGCTCCTCGTGAGCCTGCCCGACTAGGCCACTCTAGATGGGGTCTCGTGTCGTCTACCTCGCGAGGCTTGGCCCCTCGCGAAGGTCTTGGATGCCTTGTTAATGAAGACAGGCCGTACGGCCTGCTGGCTTAGCCACACCGCGGGCTGCAGGCAGGCAAGTCTGGGGACCCCAGTTCCCAGAATGCCGATAGTAGCCCCCGGGCCCAAGGTGTGCTCGGGCTTGGCTTCACGGCGAAGCCAAGGGTCAAGTACGGAGCACCACGGGCCCCAAAAGCATGCGACCTCGGTCGACGTGTGACGGTTGATTGGACGTGGGCGTCTCTGCTTCCCCACACTGCCTCAGCAACTGCACGACTTGACAAGTCCCTGCGACATGCAAGGAAAACCATCATTACCTTGAACGTGGGAGGTGCCGCTTGGCCTTCTCTTGCTATAAATGGGGAGGGGGCTGAGGCCCTGTTGCCCATCTCTTCCTCGCTTGCTTACTTCTTCTTCGCTCCATTGCTTGCAGTGCCACAATGGCGCCATGAAGGAAGTTCTCCATCACCGAGAAGGGAAAGGCCCCTCGCGAGGGACCCGGCTCCCCGGCGCCCAAGCGCGGACGTGGCTGTCCACACAAGCACACCGCATCCCCTGCCGCGGCCCACCATCGGAGCAGCGCCACGGCACGCAGAGGGGGTCGTCCCAGCCATGGCGATCCAGTTGATGAGGGGAGGCGTGCTTTGGTAGCGCGACCCCCCGTCCGCTCTTTCACACGGTGGAAGTGTCGCTGGAGTTTGTCGTCTGGTCGGAGAATCCGGCCGGCAACTGGCTCCAACTTCCGCGCTTCTTCGCCGACGAGCTACCGGCCTCCGGTCCAGGCATAATCTGGCTACAGACGGATGGTTGTTGTAGCAAGGCCTCTTGGGTTGCAGTCACGACTTCTGCCGTGAGCAACATAGCCCTGGCCCACGGCTGGCAGACGTTCGCCCGCGCGCGCGGCTTGGGCAGGCGGTGTGCCCTCCACTTCATACGATGGTGGATCGACCCTCTATGTGAGGGTGTTTGGGGAAGATGGTCGCCTGATACGTCTCCAACGTATCTATAATTTTTGGTTGCTCCATGCTATATTATCTACTCTTTTGGACATTATTGGGCTTTATTATCCACTTTTATATTATTTTTGGGACTAACCTATTAACCGGAGGCCCAACCCAGAATTGCTGTTTTTTGCCTGTTTTAGGGTTTCGAAGAAAAGGAATATCAAACGAAGTCCAAACGGAACAAAACCTTCGGGAACGTGATTTTCTCAACGAACAAGACCCGAGAGACTTGGACCCTATGTCAAGACACAAAAGAGGAGGCCACGAGGTAGGGGGGCGCGCCTACCCCCCCAAGACGCGCCCTCCACCCTTGTGGGCCCCCTGTTGCTCCATCGACGTACTCCTTCCTCCTATATATACCTACCTACCCCCAAATGATCAGATACGGAGCCAAAAACCTAACTCCATCGCCGCAACTTTCTGTATCCATGAGATCCCATCTTGGGGCTTGTTCGGAGCTCCGCCGGAGGGGGCATCGATCACGGAGGGCTTCTACATCATCACCATAGCCTCTCCGATGAAGTGTGAGTAGTTTACCTCAGACCCACAGGTCCATAGTTAGTAGCTAGATGGCTTCTTCTCTCTTTTTGGATCTCAATACAATGTTCTCCCCTTCTCTTGTGGAGAACTATTCGATGTAATCTTCTTTTTGCGGTGTGTTTGTTGAGACCGATGAATTGTGGGTTTATGATCAAGTCTATCTAAGAACAATATTTGAATCTTCTCTGAATTCTTTTATGTATGATTGGTTATATTTGCAAGTCTCTTCGAATTATCAGTTTGGTTTGGCCTACTAGATTGATCTTTCTTGCAATGGGAGAAGTTCTTAGCTTTGGGTTCAATCTTGCGGTGTCCTTTCCCAGTTACAGTAGGGGCAGCAAGGCACGTATTGTATTGTTTCCATCGAGGATAACAAGATGGGGTTTTCATCATATTGCATGAGTCTATCCCTCTACATCATGTCATCTTGCTTAAGGCGTTACTCTGTTTTTAACTTAATACTCTAGATGCATGCTGGATAGCGGTCGATGAGTGGAGTAATAGTAGTAGATGCAGGTAGGAGTCGGTCTACTTGTCTCAGACGTGATGCCTATATACATGATCATACCTAGATATTCTCATAACTATGCTCAATTCTGTCAATTGCTCAACAGTAATTTGTTCACCCACTGTAGAATACTTATGCTCTCGAGAGAAGCCACTAGTGAAACCTATGGCCCCCGGGTCTATCTTCATCATATTAATCTCCTACTACTTAGTTATTTCCTTTGCTTTTTACTTTGCCTTTATTTTACTTTGCATCTTTATCACAAAAATACCAAAAATATTATCTTATCATATCTATCAGATCTCACTCTCGTAAGTGGCCGTGTAGGGATTGACAACCCCTATTCGCGTTGGTTGCGAGGATTTATTTGTTTTGTGCAGGTACGAGGGACTCGCGCGTAGCCTCCTACTGGATTGATACCTTGGTTCTCAAAAACTGAGGGAAATACTTATGCTACTTTGCTGCATCATCTCTTCCTTTTTGGAGAAAACCAACGCAGTGCTCAAGAGGTAGCATCGCCGTGCCGGGTGCTGCCCCGAGGCGAACGATGGTGAGGAGGTGCTCGGGCTTGGGGACGGTCGCGACGAGGATGAGGGAGAGCCCGCCCTTAGCGGCGGCCGTGTCTTGTCCAGCTACGGCGGCTCTTCCTCCGGCGACAGCTCCAGCAGTGGTGGCTACGACCAGCCGCCGCACCACCGCGCCCGCTTTGAAGGCGGCAGTGGCTCATCTCGTCGCTGCGCCTCCGTGAAGCGCGAAGAAGGATCCGGCTAGGCTCGGGGTGCCGCTAGGGGTCTGCCTCATGAATTGCTGCAACGCTACTTTTGTTTTACTCTTTCTCCTGCCTCAAGAATGAAACCAGTATGGGCCCAGGGGGGCGTGTATCGAACTATAGTTCCTCGGTTGTTGCACTATGTGTGTTGTTCCCGTGTTGTGTCGTTATTTCGTGCAAAGATAACTTAACCTGGTATATTCGGGACACCCTCTTCCTCATGAGGCGCTCATTTCCTCGTGTCCATCTTACCTTGGTGGCATGCATTCGCTCGGGAACTACAAAAAAAACTCGTCAAGAAGTGCGTTAAAAGATCCGTCGTTCACTGCTACCTCTTGAGCACTGCGTTGGATTTCCCCGAAGAGGAAAGGATGATGCAGCAAAGTAGCGTAAGTATTTCCCTCAGTTTTTGAGAACCAAGGTATCAATCCAGTAGGAGGTTGCGCGCGCGTCCCTAGTACCTGCACAAAACAAATAACTCATCGCAACCAACGCGATAAGGGGTTGTCAATCCCTTCACGGTCACTTACGAGAGTGAGATCTGATAGATATGATAAGATATTATTTTTGGTATTTTTGTGGTAAAGATGCAACGTAAAATAAAAGCAAAGTAAAAAAGCAAAGGAAATAACTAAGTATTGGAAGATTAATATGATGGAGATAGACTCGGGGGCAATAGGTTTCACTAGTGGCTTCTCTCAAGAGCATAAGTATTTTACGGTGGGTGAATGAATTATTGTTGAGCAATTGACAGAATTGAGCATAGTTATGAGAATATCTAGGTATGATCATGTATATAGGCATCATGTCCGAGACAAGTAGACTGACTCCTGCCTGCATCTACTACTATTACTCCACTCATCGACCGCTATCCAACATGCATCTAGAGTATTAAGTTCATGAAAATAGAGTAACGCCTTAAGCAAGATGACATGATGTAGAGGGATAAATTCATGCAATATGATAAAACCCCATCTTATTATCCTCGATGGCAACAATACAATACGTGCCTTGCTGCCCCTACTGTCACTGGGAAAGGACACCGCAAGATTGAGCCCAAAGCTAAGCACTTCTCCCATTGCAAGAAAGATTAATCTAGTAGGCCAAACCAAACTGATAATTCGAAGAGACTTGCAAAGATAACCAATCATACATAAAAGAATTCAGAGAAGATTCAAATATTGTTCATAGATAATCTTGATCATAAACCCACAATTCATCGGTCTCAACAAACACTCCGCAAAAAGAAGATTACATCGAATAGATCTCCACAAGAGAGGGGGAGAACATTGTATTGAGATCCAAAAAGAGAGAAGAAGCCATCTAGCTAATAACTATGGACCCAAAGCTCTGAGGTAAACTACTCACACTTCATCGGAGAGGCTATGGTGATGATGTAGAAGCCCTCCGTGATGGATACCCCCTCTGGTGGAGCTCCGGAGCAGGCCCCAAGATGGGATCTCGTGGATACAGGAAGTTACGGTGGTGGAATTAGGGTTTTGGCTCCGTATCTGATCGTTTGGGGGTACGTAGGTATATATAGGAGGAAGGAGTATGTCGGTGGAGCAACAGGGGGCCCACGAGGGTGGAGGGCGCGCCTGGGGGGGAAGGGGGAGGCGCGCCCCTACCTCGTGGCCTCCTCCTTTGTTTCTTGATGTAGGGTCCAAGTCTCTTGGATCATGTTCGGTGAGAAAATCATGTTCCCGAAGGTTTCATTCCGTTTGGACTCCGTTTGATATTCCTTTTCTTCGAAACCCTAAAATAGGCAAAAAACAACAATTTTGGGCTGGGCCTCCGGTTAATAGGTTAGTCCCAAAAATAATATAAAAGTGGATAATAAAGCCCAATAATGTCCAAAATAGTAGATAATATAGCATGGAGCAATCAAAAATTATAGATACATTGGAGATGTATCAAGCATCCCCAAGCTTAATTCCTGCTCTCCCTCGAGTAGGTAAATGATAAAAACAGAATTTTTGATGTGGAATGCTACTTGGCATAATTTTAATGTAATTTTTCTTAATTGTGGTATGAATATTCAGATCCAAAAGATTCAAGATAAAAGTTTAATATTGACATAAAAATAATAATACTTCAAGCATACTAACAAAGCAATCATGTCTTCTCAAAATAACATGGCCAAAGAAAGTTATCCCTACAAAATCATATAGTCTGGCTATGCTCTATCTTCACCACACGAAGTATTTAAATCATGCACAACCCCGATGACAAGCCAAGCAATTGTTTCATACTTTTGACATTCTCAAACTTTTTCAATCTTCACGCAATACATGAGCGTGAGCCATGGATATAACACTATAGGTGGAATAGAATGGTGGTTGTGGAGAAGACAAAAAGGGAGAAGATAGTCTCACATCAACTAGGCGTATCAACGGGCTATGGAGATGCCCATCAATAGATATCAATGTGAGTGAGTAGGGATTGCCATGCAACGGATGCACTAGAGCTATAAGTATATGAAAGCTCAAAAAAGAAACTAAGTGGGTGTGCATCCAACTTGCTTGGTCATGAAGACCTAGGGCATTTTGCAGAAGCCCATCATTGGAATATACAAGCCAAGTTCTATAATGAAAAATTCCCACTAGTATATGAAAGTGAAGAAATGAGAGACTCTCTATCATTAATATCATGGTGCTACTTTGAAGCACAAGTGTGGTAAAAGGATAGTAGCATTGCCCCTTCTCTCTTTTTCTCTCATTTTTTTATTTGGGCCTTTTCTTTTTTTATGGCCTCTTTTCTTTCTTTTTTATTTTCGTCTAGAGTCTCATCCCGACTTGTGGGGGAATCATAGTCTCCATCATCCTTTCCTCACTGGGACAATGCTCTAATAATGATGATCATCACACTTTTATTTTCTTACAACTCAACAATTACAACTCGATACTTAGAACAAAATATGACTCTATATGAATGCCTCCGGCGGTGTACCGGGATAAGCAATGACTCATGAGTGACATGTATGAAAGAATTATGAATGGTGGGTTTGCCACAAATACGATGTCAACTACATGATCATGGAAAGCAATATGAGAATGATGGAGTGTGTCATAATAAACATAATGGTGGAAAGTTGCATGGCAATATATCTCGGAATGGCTATGGAAATGCCATAATAGGTAGGTATGGTGGCTGTTTTGAGGAAGGTATATGGTGGGTGTATGATACCGGCGAAAGGTGCGCGGTATTAGAGAGGCTAGAAATGGTGGAAGGAAGAAAAGTGCATATAATCCATGGACTCAACATTAGTCATAAAGAACTCATACACTTATTGCAAAAATCTACAAGTTATCAACGCAAAGTATTACGCGCATGCTCCTAGGGGGATAGATTGGTAGGAAAAGACCATCGCTCATCCCCGACCGCCACTCATAAGCAAGACAATCAATAAATAAATCATGCTCCGACTTCATCACATAACGGTTCACCATACGTGCATGCTACGGGAATCAAAAACTTTAACACAAGTATTTCTCAAATTCACAACTACTCAACTAGCACAACTTTAATATCACCATCTTCATATCTCAAAACAATTATCAAGCATCAAACTTCTCATAGTATTCAACACACTCATAAGAGAATTTTATTATTCTTGAATACCAAGCATATTAGGATTATTTAAGAAAATTACCATGCTATTTAAGACTCTCAAAATAATCTAAGTGAAGCATGAGAGATCAATAGTTTCTATAAAACAAATCCACCACCGTGCTCTAAAAGATATAAGTGAAGTACTAGAGCAAAACTATATAACTCAAATGATATAAGTGAAGCACATAGAGTATTCTAACAAATTCAAAATCATGTATGGCTCTCTCAAAAGGTGTGTACAGAAAGTATGATTGTGGTAAACTATCAAATAAATACTCAAATCATACAAGACGCTCCAAGAAAAACACATATCATGTGGCGAATAAAAATATAGCTCCAAGTAAAGTTACCGATAGAAGTAGACGAAAGTGGGGATGCCTTCCGGGGCATCCCCAAGCTTTGGATTTTAGGTGTCCTTAGATTATCTTGGGGGTGAAATGGGAATCCCCAAGCTTAGGCTCTTGCAACTCCTTGTTCCATAATCCATCAAATCTTTACCCAAAACTTGAAAACTTCACAACACAAAACTTAAAGTAGAAAATCTCGTGAGCTCCGTTAGCGAAAGAAAAAAAAAGACCACTTCAAGTTACTGTAATGAACTCATTATTTATTTATATTGGTGTCAAACATACTGTATTCCAACTTCTCTATGGTTTATAAACTATTTTACTAGCCATAGATTCATCAAAATAAGCAAACAACACAGGAAAAACAGAATCTGTCAAAAACAGAAGAGTCTGTAGTAATCTGTAGCTAGCGCAAGATCTGGAACCCCAAAAATTCTAAAATAAATTTATGGACGTGAGTAATTTGTCTTTTAATCATCTTCAAAATAATTAACTAAATAGCACTTTCCAAATAAAAATGGCAGCAGTTCTCGTGAGCGCTAAAGTTTCTGTTTTTTACAGCAAGATATCAAGACTTTCCCCAAGTCTTCCCAACGGTTCTACTTGGCACAAACACTAATTAAACACAAAAAACACAACCAAAACAGAGGCTAGGTAAATTATTTATTACTAAACAGGAGCAAAAATCAAGGAATAAAAATAAAATTGGGTTGCCTCCCAACAAGCGCTATCGTTTAACGCCCCTAGCTAGGCATAAAAAGCAAGGATAGATCTAGGTATTGCCATCTTTGGTAGGCAATCCATAAGTGGCTCTCATAATAGATTCATAAGGTAATTTAATTTTCTTTCTAGGAAAGTGTTCCATGCCTTTCCTTAACGGAAATTGGAATCTAATATTTCCTTCCTTCATATCAATAATTGCACCAATCGTTCTAAGGAAAGGTCTACCAAGAATAATAGGACATGAAGGATTGCAATCTATGTCAAGAACGATAAAATCTACGGGCACATAATTCCTATTTGCAACAATAAGAACATCATTAATTCTTCCCATAGGTTTCTTAATAGTGGAATCCGCAAGGTGCAAGTTTAGAGAGCAATCATCAAAATCACGGAAACCTAACAAATCACACAAAGTCTTTGGAATCGTGGAAACACTAGCACCCAAATCACATAAAGCATAGAACTCATGATCTTTAATCTTAATTTTAATAGTTGGTTCCCACTCATCATAAAGTTTTCTAGGGATAGAAACTTCCAACTCAAGTTTTTCTTCATAAGATTGCATCAAGGCATCAACGATATGTTTAGTAAACGCTTTATTTTGACTATAAGCATGAGGAGAATTTAGCACGGATTGCAACAAGGAAATACAATCAATCAAAGAGCAATTTTCATAATTAAATTCCTTGAAATCCAAAATAGTGGGTTTAGCAACATCTAGGGTTTTAATTTCTTCAATCCCACTTTCATCAAATTTAGCATCAAGATCTAAAAACTCCGAATTTTTGGAACGCCTTCTAGGTAAAGGTGGATCATATTCAGTCCCATCATTATCAAGATTCATATTGCAAAACAAAGATTTAATAGGGGACACATCAATAACTTTTAGATCTTCATCTTTATTTTCATAGGAACTAGAAGAACACGCTCTTATAAAGGCATCTTTCTTAGCACGCATCCTAGCGGTTCTTTCTTTGCACTCATCAATGGAAATTCTCATGGCTTTGAGAGACTCATTGATATCATGCTTAGGAGGAATAGATCTAAGTTTCAAAGAATCAACATCAAGAGAAATTCTATCAACGTTCCTAGCCAAATCATCAATCTTAAGCAATTTTTCTTCAATCAAAGCATTGAAATTCTTTTGCGAAGTAATAAATTCTTTAATATTAGATTCAAAATCAGAGGGCATCTTATTATAATTTCCATAAGAATTGTTGTAGGAATTACCATAATTATTAGAGGGATTACTAGGATAAGGCCTAGGATTAAAATTTCCTCTATACGCGTTGTTACCAAAATTGTTCCTACCAACAAAATTCACATCCATAGATTCATTATTATTCTCAATCAAAGTAGACAAGGGCATATCATTAGGATCAGAAGAAACACTCTTACTAGAAAATAATTTCATAAGTTCATCCATATTTCCACTCAAAACATTAATTTTCTTCTATCACATGCACCTTTTTATTAGTAGATCTTTCAGTATGCCATTGAGAATAATTAACCATAATATTATCTAGGAGTTTAGTAGCTTCTCCTAAAGTGATTTCCATAAAAGTGCCTCCCGCGGCCGAATCTAAAAGATTTCTAGAAGCAAAATTCAATCTGGCATAAATTTTTGTATAATCATCCACAAATTCAAACCATGAGTAGGGCAATTACGTATCATTAATTTCATCCTCTCCCAAGCTTGTGCAACATGTTCATGATCAAGTTGCTTAAAATTCATAATATCGTTTCTAAGGGAGATGATCTTAGCGGGAGGAAAATACTTAGAGATAAAAGCATCTTTGCACTTGTTCCAAGAATCAATACTATTTTTAGGCAAAGACGAAAACCAAGCTTTAGCACGATCTCTAAGCGAAAAAGGAAATAGCTTCAATTTAACAATATCATTATCCACATCTTTCTTCTTTTGCATATCACACAAATCAACGAAGCTATTTAGATGGGTAGCGGCATCTTCACTAGGAAGGCCGGAAAACGGATCTTTCATGACAAGATTCAGCAAAGCGGCATTAATTTCACAAGATTCAGCATCGGTAAGAGGAGCAATCGGAGTGCTAATAAAATCATTGTTGTTGGTATTGGTAAAGTCACACAACTTAGTGTTATCTTGAGCCATCGTGACAAGCAAGCAATCCAACACACAAGCAAACAAAAAGCAAGCGGGCAAAAAGAGGCAAATAGAGAAAGATAGGGAGGATAGAGAGAGAGAGGGAGAATAAAACGGCAAGGGTGAAGTGGGGGAGAGGAAAACGAGAGGCAAATGGCAAATAATGTAATGCGGGAGATAAGGCTTGTGATGGGTACTTGGTATGTTGACTTTTGCATAGACTCCCCGGCAATGGTGCCAGAAATGGCTTGTTGTCGGGAGTCAGATCTTGACTTGCGCGAACCTCCCAGGCAATGGCGCCAGAAATTCTTCTTGCTACCTCTTGAGCACTGCGTTGGATTTCCCCGAAGAGGAAATGATGATGCAGCAAAGTAGCATAAGTATTTCCCTCAGTTTTTGAGAACCAAGGTATCAATCCAGTAGGAGGTTGCACGCGCGTCCCTAGTACCTGCACAAAACAAATAACTCCTCGCAACCAACGTGATAAGGGGTTGTCAATCCCTTCATAGTCACTTACGAGAGTGAGATCTGATAGATATGATAAGATAATATTTTTGGTATTTTTGTGGTAAAGATGCAAAGTAAAATAAAAGCAAATTAAAAATCAAAGGAAATAACTAAGTATTGGAAGATTAATATGATGAAGATAGACCCCGGGGGCCATAGGTTTCACTAGTGGCTTCTCTCAAGAGCATAAGTATTTTACGGTGGGTGAACGAATTACTGTTGAGCAATTGACATAATTGAGCATAGTTATGAGAATATCTAGGTATGATCATGTATATAGGCATCACGTCCGAGACAAGTAGACCGACTCCTGCCTGCATCTACTACTATTACTCCACTCATCGACCGCTATCCAGCATGCATCTAGAGTATTAAGTTCATGAAAACAGAGTAATGCCTTAAGCAAGATGACATGATGTAGAGGGATAAATTCATGCAATATGATAAAAACCCATCTTGTTATCCTCGATGGCAACAATACAATACGTGCCTTGCTGCCCCTACTGTCACTGGGAAAGGACACCGCAAGATTGAACCCAAAGCTAAGCACTTCTCCCATTGCAAGAAAGATCAATCTAGTAGGCCAAACCAAACTGATAATTCGAAGAGACTTGCAAAGATAACCAATCATACATAAAAGAATTCAGAGAAGATTCAAATATTGTTCATAGATAATCTTGATCATAAACCCACAATTCATCGGTCTCAACAAACACACCGCAAAAAGAAGATTACATCGAATAGATCTCCACAAGAGAGGGGGAGAACATTGTATTGAGATCCAAAAAGAGAGAAGAAGCCATCTAGCTAATAACTATGGACCCAAAGGTCTAAGGTAAACTACTCACACTTCATCGGAGAGGCTATGGTGTTGATGTAGAAGCCCTCCGTGATGGATACCCCCTCCGATGGAGCTCCGGAACAGGCCCCAAGATGGGATCTCATGGATACAGGAAGTTACGGTGGTGGAATTAGGGTTTTGGCTCCGTATCTGATGATTTGGGGGTATGTAGGTATATATATAGGAGGAAGGAGTACGTCGGTGGAGCAACAGGGGGCCCACGAGGGTGGAGGGCGCGCCTGGGGGGGGGGGTAGGCACTCCCCCTACCTCGTGGCCTCCTCCTTTGTTTCTTGACATAGGGTCCAAGTCTCCTGGATCATGTTCGATGAGAAAATCGCATTCCCGAAGGTTTCATTCCGTTTGGACTCCGTTTGATATTCCTTTTCTTCGAAACCCTAAAATAGGCAAAAAAGCAATTCTGGGCTGGGCCTCCGGTTAATAGGTTAGTCCCAAAAATAATATAAAAGTGGATAATAATGCCCAATAATGTCCAAAACAGTAGATAATATAGCATGGAGCAATCAAAAATTATAGATATGTTGGAGACGTATCATTCACCCTGGCCCTGACCTGGCGCTTTGTATCGCGGTACCCGAGGGGCACGGACTAGGAGAATCACGCGAGCTTTTGGGCTCGAACGAGGGTGGCTCGCGAGAAGGCAGAGAAGGGTGAAAAATGCTCGCGAGGGCATGTACCTGCCTAGCCCCCTTGTGAGGCATGCGAGGGAGAGAACACGAGCAAATCCAGGATGGAAAAATGCAGTGAGAGGTGAGGGGGTCAGATCAGCAAGGAATACCAAAAGCAAACTTCGATTAAGGAAAAGCGAGCCAACTGCGGAAAGCAAATGAAAAGCCGCGTCCGACACCTAATCTAGTCTTGAAGTCTTCTCACCAACGCGGAGCTAAGTGTTGTCACTAGGCGTGGGCGGGAGCCCCAGGTCCCGAGGCTGGCACTCCTGAGACTCCGGGGCGTGTACAACCCCAACTCATTATTACGTGAGAGTGTCACGAGCGGCGATTCTTCACAAGCACCGGGCCTTCTTCACAGGCTCTGGGCCTTTCTTCACAGGCTCTGGGCCTTGCTTCATAGGCTCTGGGCCTTGCTTCACAGGCTCTGGGCCTTGCTTCAAGGGTAGAACTTCCTGAGGTGCTGGATGTTCCAGGAGTTTTGGATTGGTACCCCGTCTTGTGTCTCCAGGCGCACGGCGCCAGGCCCGGAGATGTGGACGACCTTAAACGGGCCCTCCCACATTGGTGAAAGCTTATGCAACCCTTCCCTGGAGAGGACCCGCCTCTGGACTAGGTCACCCGTCTCGAGTGTCCTGGAGCGGATGTTGCGGCAGTGGTATCGCCGTAGTGCTTGCTGGTACCTTGCCGCCCGTAGCGCAGCTTCACAGCGATGTTCCTCCCCCAACATGAGGTCCATCCCCTGTGTGGCATCCTGCTGCATTTCGTCGAACGCCAGGACCCATGCGGAGCGATGCTTGACCTACTGAGGAAGGACCGCTTCAGCTCCGTAGATGAGGAAGAACGGAGTTTCTCCCGTTGGCTTGGTGGCGGTGGTTCGGATGGACCACAGTACGGACTAGAGCTCATCGTGCTAGCCCCTGCCGCAGGCCTCCAACTTCTTCTTGAAGGTCCTGGTCTTGAGGCCCCTCAGGACCTCCGCGTTAGCACGTTCGGTCTGATCATTACTCCTGGGGTGGGCCACCGAAGTGTAGCAGATCCGCGTTCCAAGATTAGCACAGTAGGTTTTGAAGAGGTTGCTAGTAAACTGTGAACTGTTATCTATGATGATGCAGTTAAGCGGCTTACGAGGCCCTTGATGAACTTGACAGCATAGCCGGCTGGGATGGTACGGACGGCTTCCACTTCCGCCCACTTGGTGAACTTGTTGATGGCGACATAGAGGTAGCGGTAGCCCCCTGGCGCCCGAGGGAACGGGCCTAGGATATCCAGCCCCTAGACCGCGAACGTCCATGCGAGTGGGTCAGTTTGAAGGCCCTGAGCTGGCTGATGGATTTGCATGGCGTGGAATTGGCAAGCTTCGCAGGATTTCACCAGCTCGGCCGCGTCGTTGAGTGCTGTAGGCCAGTAGAATCCACTACGGAACACCTTGCCGACGAGGGTCCGTGATGACGAGTGGTGTCTGCATTCCCCGCCGTGTATGTCAATCAGCAACTCCCTTCCTTGATTGATGGATATGTAGCACAGTGTGACATCGTTTTGTCGTCTCCTGTATAACTCACCGTCTTGGATACAGTATGCCGTGGCTTGCCGGGCCACGCGCTCCGCCTCCTCTTCCTTCTCCGGAAGCATCCCGTGTGTTAAGTACTCCTTGAATTCCTTGGTCCAGCATTCCTCCTGGGGCTCGAGCGCCAAGAGCAGCCGAGCTCCTGAGATCGGGCCACAGGCTGGGGATCCCGTGGCCGGAGGCTGGGGGAGCTCCTCCCGAGGTTGAGTCGTGCTTGAAAGAGGTGGCGCAATTGATGGCTTGAAGAGCCGCTCCTCAAAGATGCCCGGCTCCTGCGGTTGCCGCTTGGATGCTCTCCTCGCGATGTCGTCGGCTTCCTTGTTGGTGCCCCGGGGCACGTGCTGCAGCTCCAGGCCCGAGAACTGCTTCTCCATTTTGCGCACCTCCGCGAGGTAGGCCTCCATATGCTCGTCCTTCGGCTCGTACATCTTGTTGGAGAAGTTGACGAGGAGTTGTGAGTCGCCTCTGACGGTGAGGCGCTTCTGTGACGCCCCCGACTTGACCGTACACTAATCATACACGCAAACGTGTACGATCAAGACCATAGACTCACGGGAAGATATCACAACACAACTCTACAAATAAAATAAGTCATACAAGCATCATATTACAAGCTAGGTGCCTCGAGGGCTCGAATACAAGAGCTCGATCATAGATGAGTCAGCGAAAGCAACAAAATCTGGGTACAGACATAAGTAAACAAGTTTGCCTTAAGAAGGCTAGCACAAACTGGGATACATATCAAAAGAGGCGCAGGCCTCCTGCCTGGGATCCTCCTAAACTACTCCTGGTCATCGTCTGCGGCCTGGACGTAGTAGTAGGCACCTCCAGTGTAGTAGGAGTCGTCCTCGACAGTGGCGTATGGCTCCTGGGCTCCAACGTCTGGTCACAACAAACGGGTATGGAAAGGGGAAAAAGGGGAAGCAAAGCAACCGTGAGTACTCATCCAAAGTACTCGCAAGCAAGGAGCTACACTACATATGCATTGGTATCAAATGAAAGGGGTAGTATATGTGGACTGAACCGCAGAATGCCAGAATAAGAGGGGGATAGCTAGTCCTGTCGAAGACTACGCTTATGGCAACCTCCATCTTGCAACATGTAGAAGAGAGTAGATGGTAAGTTCACCAAGTATCATCGCATAGCATAATCCTACCCGGTGATCCTCCCCTCGTCTCCCTATGAGAGAGCGATCACCGGTTGTATCTGGCACTTGGAAGGGTGTGTTTTATTAAGTATTCGGTTCTAGTTGTCATAAGGTCAAGGTACAACTCCGGGTCATCCTTTTACCGAGGGACACAACTATTCGAATAGATAAACTTCCCTGCAGGGGTGCACCACATTTCCTAACACGCTCGATCCCCTTTGTCCGGACACACTTTTCTGGGTCATGCCCGGACTCGGAAGATCAACACGTCGCAGCCCTACCTAGGCACAACAGAGAGGTCAGCACGCCGGTCTAAATCCTATGGCGCAGGGGTCTGGGCCCATCGCCCATTGCACACCTGCATGTTGCGTACGCGGCCGGCGAGCAGACCTAGCCTCCCTTATATAAGAGCAGGCGTTCCAGTCCAACCCGACGCGTGCTGCTCAGTCGCTGACGTCAAGAAGGCTTCTGCTGATACCACGACGTCGAGTGCCCATATCTGTTCCCGCGTAGTTGGCTAGTGCGTATAGGCCAGTGGCCAGACTCAGATCAAATACCCAGATCTCGTTAAGCGTGTTATTTTGAAATAACCGCGGATGCTAACCAGGGCCAGGCCCACCTCTCTCCTAGGTGGTCTCAGCCTACCCTGTCGCTCCGCCACAAAGATCCACTCAGAGGGCCGTCGGGACAAACGTCCTTTCGGACCCAATCCGTGAATCACTCGTGGGTACTCTACGAGCCGACCCGACTTTAGTCATCACAGGTATCATATAATATGTATATAAGTATACACCCGTGATCACCTCCCGAGTGATCACGACCTGATAGTATAGCATGGCAGACGGACAAGACTGTAGGGCCACTGATGATAAACTGGCATCCTATACTAAGCACTTAGGATTGCAGGTAAGGTATCAATAACTGTAGCAACAATGACAGGCTATGCATCAGGATATGATTTACGGAAAGCAGTAACATGCTACACTACTCTAATGCAAGCAGTAGAGAGAAGAGTAGGCGATATCTGGTGATCAAGGTGGGGGGGGGGGCTTGCCTGGTCGCTCTGGCAAGAAGGACAGGTCGTCAACACCGTAGTCGTACACAGCAACATCGTTGGTGGTGGTCTCGGTCTCTAACGAGAGGGAAGGAGGGGGGGGGAGAAATAGCAAATACAAAGCAAGCAATGCAGCACAATACAAGACATGATAACACGCAATGCCGGGTGTGTTCTATCGCAATGCTACACGATACCAAGGAAGGGGGAACCCACCCAGGAAAGTTTTCCCGGTTTCGGACATGTGCCAGACATATGATAGGAGGGGAATGTTCCAAGCCTGTGGGGTTAGAGGCAAGTGACAGCTAGGGTGCGGTGCAGGGTTTCCTAAAAGTATGTCTAAGTCACACTAGTTATTTTAGTATGGCAGTTGGAATTAATAGGCACCAGTTATGCACTATTCATCTACCGGAAACAGATGAAAAGTTACGGGTTCTCTATGCTAGGGTTGCATGGCGGACGAATGGACCGCGTATTTGGACTCGTCTCGTCGTTCTAAGCAACTTTCATGTAGAAAATATTTTAATCCGAGTTACGTATTAAAAGATATGATTTTCAAAATATTTTATTAATTTCCGAAATTTAATTAATTATTTAATTTAATTGAAATTGGATTTATGACATCAACATGATGGCATGCTAATGTCATCAGTCAACACGGGTTGACTGGTCAACCTGACGTGTGGGTCCCACCTATCATACTTTGAGATTAACTAAAACACATTAATTAGTTTAATTAGTTAATTAGGTTATCTAATCAAGATTAATTAATTTAACTAATTCTTTAATTAATTAATATTTTAATTATTTTTAATTATTTAATTAATTCTTTTATTTTTATTATTCTTTCTCTTCTTCTTTTAAAAAAAATCATTCCAGGGGGTGGGCCCCGTTTGTCAGCGACCGAGGGGCTTAACGGGCACAGTGCACGGCTCGGTGCCGCCGGAACTGGCGGGGCCACGGGCGTAAAGGGTGCTGGGCGCCCAGCCCATTTGGGCGTATGCCCCGGCCACCAGGGGGCACCGGCCACAGTAGGGCACGGCGAGGCCGGCCGCCGGAGGCGGCAGTGGCGAGGCCACGGCGGGGCCGCGTCGGGGCGCCGGAGCAGAGGTGGGGGGCCGTGGCAGTGTGCAGCGAGGAGCGGGCGGCAAGCTGCAGTGGTGCGCGGGGTAGCAGCAGCAACAACAAGGGGGCGACGCGGCGAGCAATGGGGAAAGCCCGAGTGCGGGGGCAGCGGTGCGGGAGGGCACGGCCAGGCGAAGGTCGACGGCAGCAGCGGTGTTGTACGCAGGCGGGCGAGGCCACGAGCAGAGAAGGGCAGGGGGGCGGTCGTGACCAAGGCGCGGGCAGGTCTCAGGGGGGCGTGGTCGGAGCGCGACGCGGACGGCGGCGGGCGCCATTGTGCCGCGGGCGGCCGGGCGCGCGTGGGCACGCGCCATGCCGAGGCCAGGCGAGCAGGGGCGACGAGGCGGGGCTACGATCATGCGCGCGCCAGTGGACGGCGCCGGTGACCGAGAACCAGGGGAGAGAGGAAGGGAGGCCGGAGCTCATGGCGGGGCCGTAGGGTCTTAGGCAGCGGGGCGCGAGGTGGAGATTGGAGATGACTGGGCGACGGGGTCGGGGCAGTCTGGCACGACGAGGTGGAGGCCGTTGGGGAGGAGGACGGGGACGTGAGGCGGCGGATCCGGCGAGCGGTGACGGCGGTCCGGGGCGGCGATCCAATGCGATGGGCAACGGGCGGTGAGTAACGAGGCCAAACCACCGATCTCGATCTAGATCGAGAGGGATGAGAGGGAGAGGCGAAGTGGGGAGAGTGGGGGTGGGTCGTGCGGGAGGAGTGGAGGTTGTGGGGAGGGGATCGCTAGGGTTCGATCACCCGTGGGGGCTGTAGGCGCCGGTCGGGCCGGCCCGGTTGGCAGAGAGGCCAGCTGGGCCGTGGCCCGGTGGGGGGGGGGTCTCTCTCTTTACCTTTTTTTGTTATTTTCTCTTTGCTTATTTTTTTCTTTTATGTTTTATTTTAGTTACACATTATTTTTAGTTTATTAAAATATGACAATAGCTACTAAAACAATGTTATAACTCACTGCCATAAAAGTTTTACCCCAAAATAAAAATGGTTTAGTATTTTTCAAAGTTTAATAGACATTTATTTAATTGCTTTAACTACTGTTTTAACTATTCTAGAGCCTTTGAACATTTTATCAAAGTTAGGTTTCTCCACCAAAATTACATATGCAGTATTTGTCACCTCTAGAACATTTTAGTTTTAATGTTTGAAAAGTTTGTTATTTGCCTTTATTTTAAATTTGAATTTCGAATCAGTTTTGAATCAACGTGAGATTAGCAACACTTAAAGCGATGACATGGCACCATTAGCATGGGATTACTGTAGCTTAATTATCCGGGTGTTATAATTCTCCTCCACTACAAGAAATCTCGTCCCGAGATTTAAGTGGTAGAGTTAGGGGGAAGGAATTGCATACAAAATTCTAACGAGTGTTCTCGGTCTTGGTTGCTCTTCCCGAAGAAGTTTATCCATTCTGTTGATGTCTTCATTTCTCTGCTTCAGGTCTTCATGATGAAGTCGACATCCTTTCTTTGGGAACTCTATCGTACTTACGAAATAATAAAGGGTGGGTATTCCGGAAGAACAGACCTCTGCAAGGTCGACTACCTAGTCGATAACCTCAGGGAAGGTGGAACAAGTATCTCTTGAATTGAAATTTAAGGAAATATCGAGAGCAAAGTAAGGAGGTATAATGGGAAATTCCGAGCGGGCAGGCAATCGCTCGTTGCCTGAAACGGAGTGTGAAAAAGGGTTTCAGAGCAACGGGAATAAGTATTGTGTTTCCTACTAGGATTGATGATCTCTCGGAAGGTGGCTCGTGAATTACATACGAAGCCAAGCGTGAGGAATAACTTTCGAAACAGGGGGTGTATAGTAGAGTCAGGTTCCGATCCTGTGGAACTGTGGGTTATGGGCCCACCATGTGGTTACAAGTAGGAAGGTCGGTGACATCTTGTACGATCATGTAAGCCAGGCATGTCAGAGGATAGTCTGCCTGTTATGTCGGCAACAACATCGGTACCAAGGGCGAGGGACGAAGAAAACCATTTTCCTGCTTGTTGAACGAGGCAGACCAGTAGGCAAAGTTCTCGTCCATCGGTGGTTACCAGAATGTCATCAACAAAAGTAACAGGGTCTTTCTGACAGAATTGTACACCGAGGTGTTTACAAAAGCAGGAGAATATTACTGCTTAGATCATATAGATCCCAAGAAAGGTTAAACCAAACAATGGAAAGGAAGATATGATTATCAGAATTAAATAGAACAATGGAAAGGAAAATGTGTTTAAACACATATTTCAAGGGTATGTCCTTCCCAAGGACAAGCAGAGCATGATATCCAGGACATGATATAATGTAGTAAACTCTTTAGGTAAGGTGAGAGACATTTTATGACATTACCCATACAATGGTGTTTGGATAATTGAGCGAGAAACATTTAACATTGGGCTTCAAATGTTCTTGTTGAAAATCAGAGTACCATATACATGCTTCGAGGTAGCATTGGCACGGTCTTCAAGCAAAAGGTAAGACTTTGGATACAAAGGATCCATCGGAAACAACTTATAGAATAAGTCTTACAATTTCCTCATGGAAGAACGGGTAACCTTGCTGAAAAGGAATCTATAACAATAGGGCCTCCGGCCAGGTGGTGCTAGGCACGACATCACCTTACCAGGTCACATAAAGACCATTGTTATAATTCTTGGAAATATATTCCAACTGAGGGAGTCCTGGATTAGGGGGTGTCCGGATAGCCGGACTATACCTTTGGCCGGACTCCTGGACTATGAAGATACAAGATTGAAGACTTCGTCCCGTGTCCGGAAGGGACTTTCCTTGGTGTGGAAGGCAAGCTTGGCGATACGGATATGTAGATCTCCTACCATTGTAACCAACTCTGTGTAACCCTAGCCCTCTCCGGTGTCTATATAAACCGAAGGGTTTTAGTCAGTAGGACGAACAACAATCATACCATAGGCTAGCTTCTAGGGTTTAGCCTCTCTGATCTCGTGGTAGATCTACTCTTGTACTACCCATATCATCAATATTAATCAAGAAGGACGTAGGGTTTTACCTCCATCAAGAGGGCCCAAACCTGGGTAAAACATCGTGTCCCCTGCCTCCTGTTACCATCCACCTAGACGCACAGTTCGGGACCCCCTACCCGAGATCCGCCGGTTTTGACACCGACATTGGTGCTTTCATTGAGAGTTCCTATGTGTCGTCACTTTTAGGCCCGATGGCTTCTCCGATCATCAACAGTGATGCGATCCAGGGTGAGACTTTTCTCCCCGAACAGATCTTCGTATTCGGCGGCTTTGCACCGCGGGCCAACTCGCTTGGTCATCTGGAGCAGATCGAAAGCTACGCCCCTGGCCATCAGGTCAGATTTGGAAGTTTGAACTTCACGTCCGACATCCGCGGAGACTTGATCTTTGATGGATTCGAGCCACAGCCGAGCGCGCCGCACTGTCACGATGGGCATGATCTAGCTCTGCCACCGAACAGTGCCCTGGAGGCCGCACCCGCATCAGCTCCGACCCTTAGTTCAGAGCCAACTGCGCCAATCGAGGATGGGTGGTTGGACACCGCCTCGGGGGCTGCAATCTCTACGGCGATCAAGCCGAACACCAGCCCTATTCTCTGCGAAGCCCGTGACTCCAAGGAGCCGGACTCCTCTCCAGACTCCGAGCCCTCTGCGCCCCTACCGATCGAACCCGATTGGGCACTGATCATGGAGTTCACCGCCGCGGACATCTTTCAGCACTCGCCCTTCGGCGATATTCTGAATTCACTAAAGTCTCTCTCCTTGTCAGGAGAGCCCTGGCCGGACTATGGTCAGCAGGGTTGGGATGCGGATGATGAAGAAATTCAAAGCCCACCCACCACCCACTTCGTAGCCACTGTCGATGATTTAACCGACATGCTCGACTTCGACTCCGAAGACATCAACGGTATGGACGCCGATGCAGGAGACGATCAAGAACTAGCGCCTATAGGCACTAGAAAGCCACCTCGTCATATGATATATACATGGTGGACACCCCAAAAGAAGGCAATGGCGATGGAACAGCGGAGGATGACCCCTCCAAGAAGCAGCCTAAGCGCCGGCGTCAGCGGCGCCGCTCTAAATCCCGCCAAAGCAAAAACGGTGATTCCGGCACGGGAGATAATAAAACCCCGGACAGTGCTGAAGACAACCACCTCCAGCAAGATTCAGCACAGGAGGATGGAGAAGCCAGCCCTCATGAGAGAGCGGCAGACAGAGAGGTCGAGGATGATAATTACATACCTCCCTCCGAAGACGAGGCAAGCCTCGGCGACGACGAATTTGTCGTGCCGGAGGATCCTGTCGAACAAGAGCGTTTCAAACGCAGGCTTATGGCCACAGCAAGCAGCCTCAAGAAAAAACAGCAACAGCTTAGAGCTGATCAAGATTTGCTAGCCGACAGATGGACTGAAGTCCTTGCGGCCGAAGAGTATGAACTCAAACGCCCTCCAAGCCAGGCCTGCGAGATATATTGGAGGACAAGGCAAGGTAAACAAGATCGATCTACGGATCGCGTGGGCGCCCCACGGCACGAGACGGTACACGTCACGCCGGATACAGTAAATCCGGCCGGGCCGAACACAGTAGACAAAGCTCGTTTGAGCTGCATCATGATATAGCCCAATACAGAGGCGCCACACACCCACTATGCTTCACAGATGAAGTAATGGATCATCAAATCCCCGAGGGTTTCAAACCCGTGAACATCGAATCATACGATGGCACAACAGATCCTGCGGTATGGATCGAGGACTATCTCCTTCATATCCACATGGCCCGCGGTGATGACCTACACGCCATCAAATACCTCCCACTCAAGCTTAAAGGACCAGCTCGGCATTGGCTTAATAGCTTGCCAGCAGAATCAATTGGTTGTTGGGAGGACCTAGAAGCCGCATTCCTCGACAATTTCCAGGGCACTTATGTGCGACCACCAGACGCCAATGACCTAAGCCACATAATTCAGCAGCCAGAGGAATCAGCCAGACAATTCTGTACACGGTTCCTAACCAAGAAAAATCAAATCGTCGAATGTCCGGACACAGAGGCCCTAGCAGCCTTCAAGCATAACATCCGCGATGAGTGGCTTGCACGACACCTAGGACAGGAAAAGCCGAAATCTATGGCAGCCCTCACGACACTTATGACCCGCTTTTGCGTGGGAGAAGACAGCTGGCTAGCTCGCAGCAATAACATGACCAAGAGCCCTGGTAATTTGAATACCAAGGACAGCAGTGGCAGGTCGTGTCGCAACAAGCAAAAGCACCGCATTAACGGCGACAATGCTGAGGATACGACAGTTAATGCCGGATTCAGAGGCTCTAAACCCGGTCAGCAGAAAAAGCCATTCAAAATAAATACTCCGGGCTCGTCCAGTTTGGACCAAATACTCGACCGCTCATGCCAGATACATGGCACCCCCGAAAAACTAGCTAATCACACCAACAGGGATTGTTGGGTGTTCAAGCAGGCAGGCAAGTTAAATGCCGAAAGCAGAGACAAGGGCCTACATAGCGATGACGAGGAGCAGCCCCGGCCGCCGAACAACAGTGGATAGAAAGGTTTTCCCCCACAAGTGCGTACGGTGAACATGATATACGCAACCCACGTCCCCAAGAGGGAGCGGAAGCGTGCGCTAAGGGACATATACGCGATGGAGCCAGTCGCCCCAAAGTTCAACCCATGGTCTTCCTGCCCGATCACTTTTGATCGAAGGGACCACCCCACTAGCATCCGTCATGGCGGATTCGCTGCATTGGTTCTAGACCCAATTATTGACGGATTTCACCTCACTAGAGTCCTTATGGACGGCGGCAGCAGCCCGAACCTGCTTTACCAGGATACAGTGTGGAAAATGGGCATCGATCCCTCGAGGATTAAACCCACTAAAACAACCTTTAAAGGTGTCATACCAGGTGTAGAGGCCAATTGTACAGGCTCAGTTACACTTGAAGTGGTCTTCAGATCTCCGGATAATTTCTGAAGCAAGGAGTTAATCTTCGACATAGTCCCGTTCCGCAGTGGCTATCACGCACTGCTGGGCGAACTGCATTTGCTAAGTTCAATGCGGTGCCACACTACGCATACCTCAAGCTCAAGATGCCAGGCCCTCGAGGAGTCATCACGGTCAATGGAAACACCGAACGCTCTCTCCGAACGGAGGAGCATACGGCGGCTATCGCAGTGGAAGTACAAAGCAGCCTCTCAAGGCAATTCTCCAGTCCGACCATTAAACATCTGGACACCGTCAAGCGTGCCCGGAGTAACCTACAACAAGACCACCTGGCACGTTCCGAGCAAGCGTAGCAATGCGGCCCCAACCCCAGCCCTCGTGAACTTGCGAAACCAGTATTGCGCGTACATAACTATGCTCTGGAAATACCATGGGCACAGGGGGAGGGGCACCATCACGGTGAAAGAACATGCGGTGCCCCCATGTTTGGTTTTGGTAATTGATGACAATCTCTATGGACTAATGGTTGCCTTGAGTTATATTTGAAGGTTTTGTCCATAGGCTTTTCTTGGAGTACATGTGTTGGTTTCAAGGAGAGTTTGTGTCGACCAAGGTGCTATTCAAGGAATTACCTAAAGATTGGTCTTGTGAGAGGTTGATCAAGACTAAATTAAAAAGTGAATCAAGTTGATCAACCCACAAAGCGTAGAAGATGTACCGAGAGGGATCAAGTGATCCCATGGTATGGTAAGCATTGTCAATTACGCTTTGTGTACTAACCCATGGTCTTTGTGAGGGTTCTTTGTGGGGTTAGGTTGCGGTGTGCAAGTTCAAGTGGAGCACCACGAAGAGATCAAATGCCTGAAGCTTGCTGTCCTTTGTGGTGACAATGGACCTCTGAAGATGTGCGGAAGAGTAGCTCACCCATAGTAGAGTATGGGGGAGCAATCAACTAGTCTTCATCGAGTCAACACAATCAAGAAAGGTTGTGGTGTGCAAGTTCAAGTGGATCATCACAAAGAGATCAAATGCTTGAAGCTTTCCGTCCTTTGTGGTGACAATGGACTTGTGAAGATGTGCGGAAGAAAGGCTCACCCATAGTGGAGTATGGGGGAGCAATCAACTAGTCTTCATCGAGCCAACACAATCAAGAAAGCTGGTCCAACTTGAGGGAGTCAAGATCGTCATCATCTAGCTCAGGTGGACCATGTGCAAGGCAAAGGTTTGCCCTTGATAGGTTTTCTATTTTACCGGTCTCATGATGGTAGTTGGGAGACCGGGTTATAGGATCGATTGCCATACTATCAAGGGGGGATCTCAATGAGTAGCTTGATCGTATCGTTCATTGAGAGCTCAAACCATTGCATCCTTGCATCATCTTTCTTGGTTCTTGTTTGGTTCTCTTTGTGAGTCTTAGAGATTACGGTCATCTTGTTGACAAGCTTGAGTTCATCGAAAACGGAGTTCGCTTGCTTCTTCTATGATGTTTTCGATGTTGGAGGTTTTGCCGGTTCTTCTCGGTTGGAGGTTTCACTCCTCTTTTTGTTAGGCATACCTCCCCTGCCTCCCTTTTGTTTTGATGCTACTCGTCGTCTTGTTTCCAACAAGCTTGAGTTTGCTCAATTCGGAGCTCATATGCAGAAGTTATGGCAGTTCTTGTTTTCTTGAGTGTGGTTTTTGTCAGGGTCCCAGAGGTAGTACCGTGGTACCCAGCGGTAGTACCGCTGAGGGGTCTCAAGCGGCAGTACCGCTCCATAGCGGTAGTACCGGCGGTGACTCCGCAGCAGTACTACCGCTGGCTTACCAGGTCCCTACCGCGTCGATTCGAGGGGTCTTTTTCTGTGTCGGATTGTGCGGTACCTCGCTATGGCAGTAGTGCGACAGTACCGCTCCTTAGCGGCAGTACCGCTCCTTAGCGGCAGTACCGCCCTTCCTTCGTGGTAGTACCGCCCGGTTCCCTCTTTCCCTTTCCCCTTCGTTCTGCGCGGCAGTACTGCCGAAGGGAGCGGTAGTACCGCTTAACCCAGCGGTAGTACCGCTGTCTCCTGCGGTACTACCGCCCCAAGGTTCATGTTTTGTTGCTCCTTTTCCCTGTTTCTTCCGCCTGAGCGGTAGTACCGCTCATGGAGCGGTAGTACCGCTCGTGTGCGGGCTGAGCACATAACGATTGGATTTTCCCCCTCCTATAAAAGGGGGTCTTCTTCCCCAATGAACCTTATCCTTTGAGCTCGTGTTCTTCCCCCATTGTTGACCTTCTTCAAGCTTGCTAACTCTCAATCCCTCCATGGATTCTTGCTAGTTTTTGAGGGAAAAGAGAGACGAGATCTAGATCCACATTTCCACCAATCACTTTCTCCTCTATGTGAGGGGAACCCCTTGGATCTAGATCTTGGAGTTCTTGGTGTTCTCCTTCTTGTTCTTCCTCTCATTTTCCTCCCTAGCATTAGTTGCTTCGGTGGGATTTGAGAGAGAAGGACTTGGGCACTCCGTGTGCCCTTGCCATTGCATTTGGTGCATCGGTTTGAGTTCTCCATGGTGCTACGTGGAAGTGAAGTTTGAGAAGCTTATTACTCTTGGGTGTTTGGGCACCCTAGAGCTTGTTCCTCTTGGGTGCCTTGGCGCCCTAGACGGTTGGTGTTGTTCGGAGCTCAATCATTGTGGTGTAAAGCTTCGGGCAAGCGTCGGGGTCTCCAATTAGGTTGTGGAGATCGCCCCGAGCAATTTGACGGGTACCGGTGACCGCCCCCAAGGGTTACCAAAGTGTACGGGTTCGGTGACCGCCCCCAAGGGTTTCCATTTGTACGGGTTCGGTGACCGCCCTCAAGGGTCCCTTAGTGGAATCACGACATCTTGCATTGTGCGAGGGCGTGAGGAGATTACGGTGGCCCTAGTGGCTTCTTGGGGAGCATTGTGCCTCCACACCGCTCCAAACGGAGATTAGCATCCGCAAGGGTGTGAACTTCGGGATACATCATCGTCTTTGCGTGCCTTGGTTATCTCTTACCCGAGCCCCTTTACTTATGCACTTTACTTTGTGATAGCCATATTGTTTCTTGTCATATATCTTGCTATCACATAGTTGCTTATCTTGCTTAGCATAAGTTGTTGGTGCACATAGGTGAGCCTAGTTGTTTTAGGTTTTGTGCTTGACAAATTAACCGCTAGGTTTATTCCGCATTTGTTAAAGCCTAAACCGTAATTATTTTAAAACGCCTATTCACCCCCCTCTAGGCGACATCCATGATCTTTCACACGGCACGCCCGAAACACGGCTTAAACCGCACTAGGGGCCGCCGATTTCTTAATTTTCTCTTATTTCCAGGACTCCATTCTCGGAAGGCATGTCCGGCAATACAATTGCCGCACAAACGATACAACCAGGGAAGCAGAAAGCTACGCCGCACTACGGAACTCTAAGGTGGTCTCTATAACAAGCAGTATACCTGTTTCACATGCCATTCCGCAGCTCGCCCCTGGAAAGGACACGTTAAATAGTCCCATTTTTTGCTTATCGCACTATTTGTATCGTTCTGCTTTGATCACAGCCTTTTTAAATAAACAATGCATAGCTTCCGTATATTATTGCATTACTCTTTTTTACGAATATATGTTCATTAATGACATGTTGCACCCATACACTTTGGTACGGCCAACACGCCAGGGGCTTAAGTACCCCACAATACGGTGCAAGAAGTCCGAACACTTTCACAAGTGCGGCACCCCGAACTTATAGCATTATATGCATCAGCTCCGAATCATGTCTTGGGTCAATAGTTGGGTTTGCCCGGCTCCTATGTTTTGGTACCTTACGTTCCGTTATATCGGCTAAGGTAGCACTAGGAGAACTACTGCGGTTGTGCCCCAGTTGAGCTAGGCTAAGCACCTTAGTAGAGAAAGCTAAAACTGACCGTCATGATGAGGCGAGAGCTGGTCGCTGTTCGAGAGGTTTTCGAGTCCCTAAAGACTTATGCCTCTTAGAGCGAGGAGTCGGCTTTGTTCGGCCTAGGCGTGGATAGCGCCTCGAACTCGGTCTTCCGAACACTAGGGGCTTCGCTGAAATTTAAAATTATAGAATTCTATGGCTAAGTGAGAGTGTTCAAGCATTATAGTCCGATTTCCTTGTTTGTTGTGTTGAGCGCCTCCCTCGAAGGACCCAAGAATGGGAAAAAGAGCGCTCTTGTTTATCCCGAACACCCCAGACTCGTGGATGGGGGCAGAAGCTGACGACTCGCCATCTCTCAAATTTGATAAACGGCCGCACAGAAGGTAATATTTTAAATTCAAAAGTGTTGCTTAGCGCATATGAACAAGTTTTCAGCGTACAGGATCACAAATGCGAGTTTACTCAAAAATTACATCTTTGGAGCATTCATCCGCTATAAGGCGGGCACCCTTCAGGACGCCCTCATAATACGCTTCCGGGACGCGATGCTCCTTGCCCGGCGGTGGCCCGTCCTTCACCAGCTTCTCCGCATCCATCTTGCCCCAGTGCACTTTAGCACGGGCAAGCGCCCTACAGGCACCTTCGATGCAGACGGAGTGCTTGATTACTTCAAGCCGTGGACAGGCATCCACCAGCCGCCTCACCAGCCCGAAGTAGCTTCCAGGCAGAGCCTCTCCAGGCCAAAGCTGAACTACGAGGCCCTTTATGGCCTGTTCGGCCACCTTGTGGAGCTCGACCATTTGCTTCAGCTGGTCGCTCAAAGGCACCAGGTGTCCGGCCTCAGCATACTGAGACCAGAACACCTTCTCCGTCGAGCTCCCCTCCTCGGATCGGTAGTAGGCGGCGGCATCAGACGCACTACGGGGCAAATCTGCGAATGCTCCTGGAGAGCTCCGGACTCGGGTAAGTAACAAGTAATTCACTTTCACGTGCTTGCTTTGCGTAATGAATGCCTTACCCGCCGCTATCTTCTTCATCGCTTCAATTTCTTGGAGGGCTTTCTGGGCTTCGGCCTTGGCAGACTTCGCGCTTTTGAGGGTTGCCGCAAGCTCGGACGCTTGCGTCTTTGAGTCAAGCTCCAAACTCTCGTGTTTTTTCATGAGAGCCTGGAGCTCTTTCTGCACCTCCTCCACCCGCGCCTCCTGCTTCCCTCTCTCTGTGCGCTCCGCGGCCGCTCTATTTTCGGCCTCGGATAGCGCTTGCCTAAGGGTTGCCACCTCGGTCGTGGCCCCTATAATAGCACGTTGATC
The DNA here is from genome assembly GCF_018294505.1 of Triticum aestivum. Lineage (NCBI taxonomy): Eukaryota > Viridiplantae > Streptophyta > Magnoliopsida > Poales > Poaceae > Triticum > Triticum aestivum. Next base: position 433,667,436 of record NC_057794.1, read on the forward strand.
CTGTCATTTTTTGCAACCACATCTTCTCTATATACTTGCGCAAGGTATTACTTACCTTCCTTCTCCTCGAGTTGCCTCTTGGCATGGCTGAGCTCGTTCTCGGCCCGCGCGAGGTTTTGCTTCAGCGTATCCACCTCCGCAGTCAGTGCGGCGGAGGCCAGCAGCGAAGCCTGCATACGCATATTGACTTGATTATGTTAGACTCCTGCGAATGTTATTAGATCCTCTATTCGGCTTTTCTTTCCGAACGCCGAACAGAGCATCAGGTGCTACTGTCTATGCGGTAATATTTTTACATATTCTTCACTTACCTCAAAGCCTGTTAGAAGGCTGGCACATGCTTCAGTCAGTCCGCTCTTGGCGGACTGAACCTTCTGGATCACCGCACTCATAATAGTGTGGTGCTCCTCGTCGATGGAGGCGCCGTTAAGCACCTCCAGCAAATTGTCTGGTGCCTCCAGTTGAATGGAGGTCACCGGCTTGGTAGGCTTGCTCCTCTTGGAAGGAGGCTGCCTACCGGAGTCCGGAACCGTTGAAGGTTCCGGCATGGTGTCCGGCTCAAAGCTGGACTCGGAGCCCATGGGGGTTTTATCCCCTTTGCGCATGGAGTCCGGGAGGTCGCCTTGCGGCGCCTCCAGGACCAACTCCTCCTGGCTTGGAACCTGTTGGGACAGCACCTCGGCGTCGTCCGTAGGGTGGGGGGAGGTAGCCGTCGGAAGCGAATTCACATCTGACGAATCCAGGGAACCGCTCGACGACACGTCGAGCCGGTCTTTGGGCGGACTACATAGTCATATTTGGCGTAAGTAGGAGCTGTGCAAGAAAGGAACACTATGAATTGCTCTGGTGTCTGAATACTTACGATCTCGCCAGGGGCTTGGCCCTATGCGGCCACTCCTCTTCACCATCGTCGATGTTGGTGGAGTAGTCCGAAGGAGGGGTCTTACCCTTCTTGGACCCTTCGGCCTCCCCAATTGGGGCGGCCTTCCTTTTCTTCCCTCCCCCCGCTGGAGGGGGAGAGGTCTCTTCTTCCTCCTTCTCGTCTTCACGGGAGGAGTGCGCCTTGGAGTCGTCGGATGATGAATCCGACACCTCCTGGCGCCGGGCACTCTTTCGAGTCCCCGTGGCCTTCTTCTTCGGCACCACATAGGGTGCCGGAACCAGCAGCTTCGCCAAGCGAGCGTCCGCTAGGCCTTCGGGCGAAGGAGCCGAACAGTTGATCTGTCCGGACGTCTCCTGCCAATCCTGTCAAAGGTAAGGGAGCTTAGATCCCGCATGGAGTCAAACTATGAAAAACTAATACCCTGTAAAAGGTAAAAATAGCTTACCGCACGAGCGTGACGCTACGTGCTGAATCCGCGATCCTCGGTAGCGGATGCAGGGGCCTTGACGCCCTTGAAAAGCACCTTCCAGGCATCTTCGTACGTCGTGTCGAAGAGCCTGCTCAGAGTTCGGTGCTGCACCGGGTCGAACTCCCACAGGTTGAAAGCCCGTTGTTGACACGAGAGGATCTGACGAATGAGCATAACCTGGACTACGTTGACAAGTTTGAGCTTCTTGTCTACTAGGGTTTGGACGCATGTTTGGAGTCCGGTCAGCTCTCCTTCTTTACCCCACGACAGGCCCATCTCTTTCCAGGAGGTGAGCCGCGTAGGGGGTCTGGATCGGAACTCGGGGGTTGCGACCCATTCAGGGTCGCGTGGCTCGGTGATGTAAAACCACCCCAATTGCCACCCCTTTAGGGACTCCATGAAGGAGCCCTCGAGCCATAGGACGTTGGGCATTTTTACCACCATGGCGCCTCCGCACTCCGCCTGGGTGCCACGCACCACCTTCGGCTTGACATTGAAAGTCTTGAGCCATAGGCCAAAATGGGGGCGGATGCAGAAGAAAGCCTCGCACACGACGATAAACGCCGAGATGTTGAGGACAAAGTTCGGGGCCAGATCGTGGAAATCCAGGCCATAGTAGAACATGAGCCCCCGGACAAATGGGTGGAGAGGGAAGCCCAGTCCGCGGAGGAAATGGGGGAGGAACACCACCCTCTCATGGGGCCTAGGGGTGGGGATGAGCTGCCCCTCTTTGGGAAGCCGGTGCGCAATGTCGTTAGACAAGTATCCGGCCTTCCTCAGTTTTTTGATGTGTCCCTCCGTGACGGAGGAGACCATCCACTTGCCTCCCGCTCCGGACATGGCTGGAGAAGGTTGAGGTGGGGTGTGCGGACTTGGGCGCTGGAGCTCGAGTGCGCGGAAATGGATATGAAAATGAGGAAGAAGGCGTGGATGAAAAGGTGGATCCTTATCCCCTTATATGGGTGGACGCGACTATGCGTCCCCACCAGCCTGGTAAAACTCTCTTATCTCCCAAGCACCGTAATCAGTGGCGCGGTTGGGTTACCCATGCCCGTATTGATGAGAATCCCGGTAGGGGACACGATCTCTGCTTTGACAAGACGTGCCAAGGAAACCGCCTCGCTAAACGCGCTGAGGTGGGACAATAAAACGATTCAAATAAAGACTTGGCCGTGGTGTGATGTCACGCGACGGAATACGTCAGCAGATTAGATTTGTGTAAATATTATTCTCTCTATGGCAATATGTGGAAACTTATTTTGTAGAGCCGGACACTACCTTTGTGTTCAAAATCTTCTATGAAGTACTTGGGGGAGGAACCCGCCTTGCAATGCCGAAGACAATCTGCGCGTCGGACTCGTTGTCATTGAAGCCTGGTTCAGGGGCTACTGAGGGAGTCCTGGATTAGGGGGTGTCCGGATAGCCGGACTATACCTTCGGCCGGACTCCTATACTATGAAGATACAAGATTGAAGACTTTGTCCCTTGTCCGGAAGGGACTTTCCTTGGCGTGGAAGGAAAGCTTGGCGATACGGATATGTAGATCTCCTACCATTGTAACCGACTCTGTGTAACCCTAGCCCTCTCCGATGTCTATATAAACCGGAGGGTTTTAGTCCGTAGGACGAACAACAATCATACCATAGGCTAGCTTCTAGGGTTTAGCCTCTCTGATCTCGTGGTAGATCTACTCTTGTACTACCCATATCATCAATATTAATCAAGCAGGACGTAGGGTTTTACCTCCATCAAGAGGGCCCGAACCTAGGTAAAACATCGTGTCCCCTGCCTCATGTTACCATCCGCCTAGACGCACAATTCGGGACCCCCTACCCGAGATCCGCCGGTTTTGACACCGACACCAACCATCATATCTGACCGAGATTCAGATCTGATTGGTGTCAGGATAACTCAGACTCAGGAGGCCCGAGGAGAAAAGGTGCGACACAAATTGTCGAGATGACTGTGTAAGATTGTCGGGAATTGATCTATGGAAGCGAGTTCCGAAACAAGAGTTCATCATTAAATCAAGGAGAGGTGAGGAGGTGGCTGACTGACTCAGCGACAATTCATTGAGATTTTCAAAAAAATGGATTTCCACACTTATGTGAACAAGGAGATAACATTTGTCAGATCAAATGATATAATGAGGTATGCTGGAGGAAAACATACACAGTTTTGAAAGGTGCACCCAAAATATGGGCTTAGGTAGCATGATTAATGTTAGAATGGTGATCCAATAACCAATGGTCTAAGAATGAAATACCGACCATTAACTTCAAAGCAATAGGGTTACTAAAAGTTTTGAAGTCGCACATCATAGTTCGATTGTCGGTTTTCCGGGTAGAAATAACACAGGGACCAAGGAATGAACGGATATGGCAAAAGGTATCACCTGCATCAAGAATTCTTAAGAGGTGGTGAAATTCTCACAACATTCTTGACATAAAAGATGGTAATACTCCAAGGTGAAGAAGAACAAATACTGGATAGTAAGGATCCCATGGAATAACACAAAACACGAACAAGTTTGTGTTGAACGGAAGGCAATCGAGTGGTCGATGATAACACAAATCATCGAGGGCAAGGACAGTATTTCTCATCATGAATTCAATTGATATCCTTGAGGAGCCCGGAATGTTGATGATGATCATGACACATTTGTCGAGAGGTTTCATGAAGATATAATCGCTCATCGACGACATCAAGCAAAAAGGAAGGATGGAGTGAAAAGTTATTGAAACCACGAATATGACACAAACTCGGAATCAAGCTTGTTGTTCAAGGCGAAATGATATGACGAGGAAAGTCGACGTAAGCTTAGCTCATCATCAAAAATTGTGCTTCGAAAAGAAGGACCAGATAGCACAGTTAAAAAGTTGCACGATAATTATATAACCGATAAGGCTAGGAATGACTTGAAGGATTAAACTCATAAGCAATGAAAATTACTTAAGAGTTATCGTACCGGAATGCGGAATTGGTTCACATATCGGTGTTCTTGAGCGACTAACAACTCAGAACCCATGAAAAATTGGAATCGGTGAGAAATAATAGTTGATGAAGAACTCATAAGATGCAACACAGTTCTTAGATATTCTCGAGATACCAGAGGGTAATACTCGACAATAGATCAAAGTAGAGGTTGGACTGGTGTATTGACTAGCAAAAGACAAGTGCTTTAACTTGTCCTAGAAATGGGGTCAAAGAAGAACAATCATGGTCGGAACCACGATTGCAAAGGATCAATTCACCGATACCAAAGGATATTACATCAAAGAAATAGTTATTCTTATAAGAAGCGTCCATGATAGGATCTACATCGTGTCCATGGGCATGAACACAAAGGTTCAAGGTTGAATCCCACTTCTCCAATGCATAAACTTTCATTCACTCCTCGCGTTCGATGAAGTTGTAGTGCTGGAATTTTATCTGGCATAACACCGTTAGAGTATGACTTGTAGAAGCATCCGAGTTTACACAAATTAGAAAAGGCATTCACTACAAAAAAATACACTTCCGTGATGATATGTGTTTGTCACAGTAGGTCGCATTTTTTGTCATGCATGTACATCCATGACGATTTTATGACAGAATCAAGATAGTCATAGCTGTGTTGTCGTAGAAGTGTTCCATGACATTACCAAAATTATCATCACGGAAGTGTCCACTTCCATGATGATAAATCGCGCGTCACAGAAGTGCTTTCGTCAAGGGTGACCGACACATGGCATCCACCGTAACGGAACGCCGTTAAGCTATCAGGTCGGGTTTTGGATCCGATAACCCGTTAACAGCCCCGACCAATGGGAAATTTCCACGTGTAAAATTCTTATTGGCCGAACGAAACATGTGTCAGCTCGTCAGTGGGTCAGATAGGCGCCTATGATATGTCGACACGTGCCACGACCCACCACTGGCCCATTTAGCTTACAAAGCCAGCCCGTTTGACTTGGTCAAAAGTTAATGGGCTGGCCCATGAAAAGCCTGTTAACGGTCTCTTCGCAAATAGCCCATTTTACGGCCCGTTAACTCACGACCCGTTAGGCCCTAAAGGAAATCGTCCCAACAACGTCATGTGGGCCGTCGAATATAACACCAACCCATTTCACTTTCGGCCCATGTATGGCCCACGACGTCTTTCGGCCCATATGAGGCCTTTGTATCTTTTGGCCCTTTACAGGCCCACGGTGACTCTAGCCCATAATGAACAATAATTTTCTTTATACCCGTTAACGACCCATGATTTACATGGGCCGTTTCCAGCCCGTGTTAGCTTTCGGCCTATTGACGGCCCATACGTTCTTGGGCTCCTTTTCGTCCCTCGATTACTTCCGGCCCGTTACTGGCCTGTTCCCCTAATGGGCCAAATTCGGCCCATGGCAAGAGTCGGCCCGTTACTGGCCTATTCCCCTAATGGGCCAAATTAGGCCCATGGCAAGAGTCGGCCCGTTACTGGCATGTTACCCTAATGGGCCAAATTCGGCCCATGGCAAGAGTCGGCCCATTTCTGGCCTGTTAACTCGTTGCGCCGTTTCCAGCCCGTCCTATATTCTGGCCCATTAACGACCCATTATGCCTGTGACAGAATTAAGCCTTTGCTATCCTACGGCCTGTTAATGGCCTGTTACCGTGCTGGGCCGATACCAATTACGCCCGATTACGATCCATGTAGACCCAATTATCTGACGGCCCGAGGCCCACCGATTACAGGCCCATTTATCGACGGCCCGTAGGAGACCCATGGATCCTACGGCCCGTATATGGCCCATGGTAGTTGCGGCCACTAGCAAACCAGGGAAAAAGAAGACTAGGAAATAAATAAGGCCGAAACTAATGCTAGGCTATTAAGGCGATTGCGCAGATTACATCCACTCGGCATCAAAGATCGCCACCAGTGCAAATATAAGGAACACCCTACACTATACAAAAATGGCTTGCTGTTTTCTTCAGCCGGTGGCTGCATGTTAAGAATAAATTTTGTATCACACCAAAACAAATTACAACTATATAACAAAAGGAAGGTTGGCATGAAACTTAATAGTCTAGCAGATAAATGCACCACCAGAAGTTCAGAAGCTCAGTTCATTTGACCCGACTGTTACGTTTATATGCTGTATTGTCCGATGGAGCACCATAACCCTCACCTTAATTTCCCCTAGGCTCCTGAACAACATAGCAAATGTCTGATAGTCTGGTTTCAAAACCATGCATATCTTGACGATATTGAGCAATGTTTTTCCTTGTTTCACAAAGGGTCTCTGTTAGGAAATGGACTTGTGTCTGGAGCGCAGATACAACATTGCTTTGAGCTTGGATATCTTGATCATGAGGTAGTTTGGACGATATTGCCTTAACAACCAACCCAGTATTACGCAGGAACGTGCTTTTGGCACTGTTAGTGGACAGGTACTGACCCACTGCAGCAAGAGCTGACATTGTGGTTATAGTTGCCTCGCCACCTTCAAAAGGTGGCGGTTCCACCATTTTTTCCATAGCTCACTGAAAAGTTGAGGTTTTACATTAGTAGTACCAGAACAGAAGATATTAAGGAGGCAGCAAAACCAAACAAAATAGCTTTGGTCTATATACAGAACTTATTCTAGTGAACCCATGTAAAATATTAGTTGTATTTTATTGCAAAGTACATAATAAAACCAGGTTCCAAACATATGACCATGTACAATCGCTAATGTATTGTCTATTTCTTCACATTGCATTGAGGGCTAAGGATAAAGAGACGAAGTTTATAATACGGTAAGCATAGTATGACATCATTCATATCACAAAACAACTGAGAACAGACAAACATGCAATTGTAACGTTGTGTGGGAAAGTCCAGCACGGAACTAGATTACGGGTCAAGATCAAAGGAACATCACTCCTCTCTTTTAAACCTTGTAAGGTGTAATGATACGCTAAGACAATTGTGTATAAAATTGAAAAGAGTAATAGACATTGGCTGCAAACCATGCAGTTCAAGGCACAAGTCAGAGTAAGTAGCTGTTAAAAGTCATGAGGATTAAGGACTTACAACAGCGGCTTTGACTGGTGTAGTCATGCCCTTCTTCTTGCTGGTGTGACAGTCCTTGAAGATTTCCACATCATTTGGTTCAGGTACTTTTTGGTCCTTGCTGGCTTTCCTCTGCATTTCGAACAAGTCAATATAGATCTGATAATATGGTACAACGAAAAGAGTGAAACAGCAGCTAATTACAAGAGCCTCGCAGTGTGCAATATAGCTACGAGATCCTGTCATCTGTTGGAATTTCACTTTCGTACGGTTGGCCTTGTTCTTTGAACAGTTCACCTACAAGAAGATAGATTTGTGTGGCACATGCGTAAATAGGACTTCAACATGTGATCTGATCACATATATATAATGTACCTGATACTTCGGATCAGACCAGTGTTTAACAAGGCCCCTCCAGTCTTCATCCGATATATTTTCCACTAGAGATGTTTGGGAAAATTCACTGTTAGCCTTGCCTTCAAAGTGAGCTTTCCTCAAGTTATACCGATACTGTCGCAGAGCAGACTTGAAAACATGGGTGCAAGCTTGTCTGGTTGCATCATCTTGGCTATCCAACTTGAACCTCGTCTGTTGAAAATTATGGGAGTCTCATTATCAGCAACCTAGAAAGTATGGGACAGAGCAAGACGATATTACTAGTTTCCATACATAACCATACTTACAGATAAATGGTCGAGGAAGGTGTTGAACTGGGTTTCGTCTTTGTCATTCCTGTACTGAATCCATGTTGGGAGGATACATACATGACACCTAACGGCAACCGCTGCCTCTGATACTAAATTGGCTGACTCTGTAGCATCACGTGGCCTTTTTAAACCTGCCTCAAAACGGATCTCCATTCTTCCTCCTCTAGATTTAGTTAACCTATCAAGCATTATCCCTGATGTTTGTTTCCTCTTGCACCTAGGTGCTAGTCCAACAACGAACATAGGAAGTGTTAGTGTACATCAAACTGTGAGACTACATATAAAGAAGCATGCAACTGTAACTTTACTCCAGCAACTACCTTCTTGCTGTTGAAGCTCACAAGGTTCATCTGATATTGCCAACTCGTCTTGTGTCAAGAGTGCTTGGGAAGTAGTGTCAGGTGGCAAGGGAGCTTGGGAACGTGCTGCTAGCTCAGTTGACGCGAGTAAGTCGTGCAGCTGGTAGTACTATGGTAGGTGTTGCAAGAACTAGGGTTGTCTCTGCTTGTTTGGTGGCAGCTATTTGTTTCTGTTTGGCTTTTTTTGCAACTCGTGTAGCATGGGATGTCGTGTTTGTAGAATTTTCTGCTGGACTTTGACCTTCTATTGCACCATCAGTACCAGCAGAATCTGCAGGATTCATCCGCTTCTCATTCCCTGCCATTCTGTGTTTCTTCCTCTTTCTCTGTGCCATGTTAAGTCAAGCCGACAAGAAAAATGAATAACAATTTAGTTCTTCAGAACAAATTGATGCGTGATGCAGACGAACTAAACTTTGATGTTAGACAACCACATGATAGGAGGATGTAATATGTATGAAAAACAGGACAGAAGAGATAAGCAGAACTATGATGTGTAAACTAAGAAGAAGACATTTCACCAAATTAGAAGAAATGCAATGGAAGGTAGACATCATATGAAAGATGCTACAAATATCACTCTACCAAGTTAACAGTGTCTCATTATAAATGGCGTTTAAACAAATGTGAAGCAATACAAGAAATAAATCATATGCAAGATGCAAACAACATCACACTACCATGTTAGAGATCTCTCGTCATTAGTGCCATTGCATATTCACAGCATTGCATATTCATAGCTTATGATGTGTAAACTAAGGAGAAGGCATTTCAACAAATTAGAAACAATGAAAGCTAGACACCATATGAAAGATGCAACGAATATCACTCTACCAAGTTCAAACTGTCTCGTCATAAGTGCCATTTCAACAAATTAGTAGTACAAGCTAGAAAAGAATGTGAGATGTGACCTATATCACACTCCGAAGTCAAACGTGTCTTATGATAAGTGATTGTTGCAGGTTACACAACAGTAGTAATTTGATGTAAGAACATGGTGTGATAGACAGATATTGTATGTTCTAGAAACAGGAACACATGTCTTATTCAAGTATAATGTGTAAAGTAAGCAGATGGAATTCAACAAAATTAGAAGCAATACAAGCTAGACATCACACATAACATGCAACCACATATAACAGTGCCAAGTTAGAGGGAGCACCGGTGATGCTGCACTAGGGGAGACGTGCTCATCATAAACACAACTTTGTTGAGTGTCTATGCATGTGTTGTCTTGGAAATCATCTTGGGGGTGTGGAGGAGTAGAAACTATAGAGGCCCTCCGTTCGGAAGGAGCACCTTTATCCGCTGCCTTGCTAACTTCCTTCCTCTTTACTGATTTTGAATTGTCAAGTAAAACTGACAAGAAAAAGCAATAAAATTCTCTCTTCAGAACTCATTCATGCATGATACTGACAATCACTACTTTCATGTAAGGCAAACACATGATACCAGGATGGAATATGTACGAAAAACAGGACGACATGGCATGTTCACAACTGTTTGTGTAAACTAAGCAGAAACCATTCCAGCAAATAAGAAGCAATGCAAGCTAGACACCACATGAAAGATGCAACCAATATGACTCTGCCAAGTTAAAAGTGTTCCATCATAAATGGAATTTCAACAAATTAGAAGCAACGCATGCTATAAATCATATGAAAGATGCAACTAATATCGCACTGCATATACTAAAGGTGTCTCGTCATGTTGATTGATGCGGGATACAAAAAAACAATAGTTTTATGTAAGGCATGCTTAATAGACAGATGTACTATCTACTAAATACAGGAAGGCATGTCACATTAACATGTATAATGTATAAGCTAAGCAGACTAACACATGCAGTTTAACCAGATTGGAAGAATTACAATCTAGACACCATATGCAACATGCAACCACATATCACGCTGCCAAGTTAGAGCAAGCACATGCGATGCTAGTGTAGGGGAAATGCTGTAATCAACTACAGAGCTACATTCACTATCTTCATCTAGCATTTCTGTTTCTTGAGAATCATGTCGGGAGGCTTACACTGCATTCTTTAAATGAGGAGTAGTCCCTTGCCTGCCTGCCTCGTCATAAGTGATTGATGAGGGATACACAAGAACATTAGTTTGATGTAAGAACATGGTTAATACACATATGTACTAGTATGTACCAAAAATAGAAAGGCATGTCATATTCAAAGGTATAATGTGTAAGCTAAGCAGATGCAATTTAACCAAATTGGAAGCAATACAAGCTAGACATCCGACTGGAGTGGTGAGCATGATCATCTAGGACCTGAGAGCCTGGTGGGAGGCGGGCTGCTTCGCCACCATCGCAGCTTTTTAGTTGGCTTCCAGGTGATGCCTATCTTTGTTGGGCTTGTCACTGGCTCGGCCAGTGCCCTGACTAGCTATTTGTCTTCTGGTGATCACGGGATGGCGGTTCATGTAAAAAAATATATTTCCTTATCTGACCGACTTCGGCCTTTCGAATACAAGCTAGACACCATATGGAACATGCAACCACATATGACACCACGAAGTTAAAGCAAGCACCTGGGATGGTGGTTCATTGCGAGCAAGGTCATCAACTCCAGAGCTACGTTTACCGTCTCCATCTGCTGACACTGCACCCTTTATAGCGCTGTAACATGTCTTGCCTACCCGCATACGAAGCTGGAGCGACTTCTCTCTTTTCTTTTTGGCTTCTCTCATGGCAGCAGAGTTTGAAATACCCTTGCATAAAAACACAATAGTGACAGTAAGGGTGAAGTGTGTGCAGAACTAGTGCACTGTAAAAGTAGCAGATAGCAGGTGGCTGAAAAATAAATGACAGGACACATATGATAGCTCTACAACATTGCATGGCAAACAAAATTAGATTCTACTTCGTATGATTTTGTAATATATGAGCACAGGAAATGCAGGTACTCCTCCAGCACACCACCACATGTGGTCATATCTAAGATAACAGTCGACTGAAAATAAATAGGTCAGTCGATTTTTTAATGAACTGTCCTATCTATAAGGAACGGGCAGATGGCCTTCGTCTACCTCCCGCCAGTCACTGTTGATGATCTTTCTCGAACCGCCAGCAATCACCGGCCTAGACCCCTGCCTCCGCCGCCCCGCCCTCCCATCGACCTCACACCACCGCCGTGCTTGGCAGCGCCCCCAGGCCATCCCTTTAATCCCGACCGACCTCCAGATCGGGCGCCAGTAGCTCTAGGCCGCACACGTCCCTAAGATAAACACCAAGGCACTGCTTCCCCGGCGTAATAGGCGTACTAGCGCCTGTTACGCCGGGGAATGCTTCCGTTAATTGGGAATCAACTGGCCAGAAATTGAAATTCAGGGGGGCGGCGGACCTCTAGCTAAGGTGAAATAGTATATGAGGAGAAACCTTGTGCATCGCGAGTTACTTGGAACATCTAGTATCAAGAAGAAGCGGTCAACTAGTGTCTTCGATGGGATAAATACCGTGCAAGCAAAGACGTAAGATTTGCATGAATAAGGGAAGAGGAGTACCTTTTTCGGTTGCCGGTGTGGTCACCTCCACATGTCGCGCCGATCTTCCTCTTTTTATCGGGGAAACCGATGTTCTGGAGGGTGCAGGCTCGGACGAACCCATGGCCAAATTGTTGACTGTGTTGCCGTGGCCGTATGTCGGAAGAGGGGAAGCAGATCCGAGGCGGCGAAGGACAGCATAGCAGGAACAACTCTAGTGCGGTGGAGGGTGGCGAAGTTGGAGCGGCAGCGGTGAGGCTCAGGACGGCGTGGTTGAACTGGCTCGGGTACGGATGGCTCGGCCTCGGCCTCGGCTTCAACTACTAGCCATGGAGGGCATTGCGGTTGAGGTTGTGGTGGACAACGACATCGGGGTATCGACTCCAGTGTGATGGAGGAGGGCAGCGGTTGATGGGTAGGATGGGGTGGCGGACGGAGGACGCTGGGGTTTCACGGCTGGTGGAGAGGTAGTTTTGGCGCCCACGCAGTACGAATGGGGAATCAGACGGGTGGGGGGAACCATGTTTCGGTCTGGGACGCGCTTGTTTTTGGCTTTTTTGAACAGAAGATGGGACGCGCTTGTTTGAAATTTGGGGAAAGTACAAACTTTGCCCCCCTCTTAAATTTTGGATCTACTGCGGGTCGGGGGTAGGATGGTAATCCCAGGTGTCCCAAATAGTGGGCGGGAGCGATTTCGGCCGCACGCATGTGTGCTTAGGCGGCTGCTACCTCTTGAGCACTGCGTTGGTTTTCCCTGAAGAGGAAGGGATGATGCAGCAAAGTAGTGTAAGTATTTCCCTCAGTTTTTGAGAACCAAGGTATCAATCCAGTAAGAGGCTACGCGCGAGTCCCTCGTACCTGCACAAAACAAATAAATCCTCGCAACCAACACAAATAGTGGTTGTCAATCCGTATAAGGCCACTTACGAGAGTGAGATCTGATAGATATGATAAAGATAATATTTTTGGTATTTTTGTGATAAAGATGCAAAGTAAAATAAAGGCAAAGTAAATAACAAAGGAAATAACTAAGTAGTAGGAGATCAATATGATAAAGATAGACCCGGGGGCCATAGGTTTCACTAGTGGCTTCTCTCGAGAGCATAAGTATTCTACGGTGGGTGAACAAATTACTATTGAGCAATTGCCAGAATTGAGCATAGTTATGAGAATATCTAGGTATGATCATGTATATAGGCATCACGTACGAGACAAGTAGACCGACTCCTGCCTACATCTACTACTATTACTCCACTCATCGACCGCTATCCAGCATGCATCTAGAGTATTAAGTTAAAAACAGAGTAACGCCTTAAGCAAGATGACATGATGTAGAGGGATAGACTCATGCAATATGAAGAAAACCCCATCTTGTTATCCTCGATGGCAACAATACAATACATGCCTTGCTACCCCTACTGTCACTGGGAAAGGACACCGCAAGATTGAACCCAAAGCTAAGCACTTCTCCCATTGCAAGAAAGATCAATCTAGTAGGCCAAACCAAACTGATAATTTGAAGAGACTTGTAAAGATAACCAATCATACATAAAAGAATTCAGAGAAGATTCAAATATTATTCATAGATAGACTTGATCATAAACCCACAATTCATCGGTCTCAACAAACACACCGCAAAAAGAAGATTACATCGAATAGTTCTCCACAAGAGAGGGGGAGAACATTGTATTGAGATCGAAAAAGACAGAAGAAGCCATCTAGCTACTAACTATGGACCCGTAGGTCTGAGGTAAACTACTCACACTTCATCGGAGAGGCTATGGTGTTGATGTAGAAGCCCTCCGTGATCGATGCCCCCTCCGGCGGAGCTCCGGAATAGGCCCCAAGATGGGATCTCATGGATACAGAAAGTTACAGCGGTGGAATTAGGGTTTTGGCTCCGTATCTGAGCGTTTGGGGGTACGTGGATATATATAGGAGGAAGGAGTACGTCGGTGGAGCAACAGGGGGCCCATGAGGGTGGAGGGCGCGCCTGGGGTAGGCAGGCGCGCCCCTACCTCGTGGCCTCCTCTCTTGTGCCTTGACGTAGGGTCCAAGTCTCCTGGGTCTTATTCATTGAGAAAATCACGTTCCCGAAGGTTTCATTCCGTTTGGACTCCGTTTGATATTCCTTTTCTTCGAAACCCTAAAACAGGCAAAAAACAGCAATTCTGGGCTGGGCCTCCGGTTAATAGGTTAGTCCCAAAAATAATATAAAAGTGGATAATAAAGCCCAATAATGTCCAAAACAGTAGATAATATAGCATGGAGCAATCAAAAATTATAGATACATTGGAGACGTATCAAGCATCCCCAAGCTTAATTCCTGCTCGTCCTCAAGTAGGTAAATGATAAAAACAGAATTTTTGATGCGGAGTGCTACTTGGCATAATTTTAATGTAATTCTTCTTAATTGTGGTATGAATATTCAGATCCAAAAGATTCAAGAGAAAATTTTAATATTGACATAAAAATAATAATACTTCAAGCATACTAACTAAGCAATTATGTCTTCTCAAAATAACATGGCTAAAGAAAGTTTTCCCTACAAAATCATATAGTCTGGCTATGCTCCATCTTCACCACACAAAATATATAAATCATGCACAACCCCGATGACAAGCCAAGCAATTGTTTCATACTTTTGACATTCTCAAAACTTTTTCAATTTTCACACGATACATGAGCGTGAGCCATGGAGATAGCACTATAGGTGGAATAGAGTGGTGGTTTGTGGAGAAGACAAAAAGCGAGAAGATAGTCTCACATCAACTAGGCGTATCAACGGGCTAGGGAGATGCCCATCAATAGATATCAATGTGAGTGAGTAGGGATTGCCATGCAACGGATGCACTAGAGCTATAAGTATATGAAAGCTCAAAAAGAAACTAAGTGGGTGTGCATCCAACTTGCTTGCTCACGAAGACCTAGGGCATTTTGAGGAAGCCCATCATTAGAATATACAAGCCAAGTTCTATAATGAAAAATTCCCACTAGTATATGAAAGTGATAACATGAGAGACTCTCTACTATGAAGATCATGGTGCTACTTTGAAGCACAAGTGTGGTAAAAGGATAGTAGCATTGTCCCTTCTCTATTTTTCTCTCATCATTTTTTTATTTGGGTCTTTTCTCTTTTTTATGGCCTCTTTTCTTTCTCCTTTTTTTACTTCTTTATTTTTATTTTTCGTCCGGAGTCTCATCCCGACTTGTGGGGGAATCATAGTCTCCGTCATCCTTTCCTCACTGGGACAATGCTCTAATAATGATGATCATCACACTTTTATTTTTCTTACAACTCAACAATTACAACTCGATACTTAGAACAAAATATGACTCTATATGAATGCCTCCGGCGGTGTACCGGGATATGCAATAAATCAAGAGTGACATGTATGAAAGAATTATGAACGTTGGCTTTGCCACAAATACGATGTCAACTACATGATCATGCTAAGCAATATGACAATGATGAAGTGTGTCATAATAAACGGAATGGTGGAAAGTTGCATATCAATATATCTCGGAATGGCTATGGAAATGCCATAATAGGTAGGTATGGTGGCTGTTTTGAGGAAGGTATATGGTGGGTGTATGATACCGGTGAAAGGTGCGCGGTATTAGAGAGGCTCGCAAAGGTGGAAGGGTTAGAAAAGTGCGTATAATCCATGGACTCAACATTAGTCATAAAGAACTCATATACTTATTGCAAAAATCTACAAGTTATTAAAGCAAAGTATTACGCGCATGCTCCTAGGGGGATAGATTGGTAGGAAAAGACCATCGCTCGTCCCCGACCGCCACTCATAAGGAGGCAATCAATAAATAAATCATGCTCCGACTTCATCACATAATGGCTCACCATACGTGCATGCTACGGGAATCACAAGTTTCAACACAAGTATTTCTCAAATTCACAACTACTCAACTAGCACAACTTTAATATCACCATCTTCATATCTCAAAACAATTATCAAGTATCAAACTTCTCATAGTATTGAACACACTCATAAGAAAGTATTATTATTAATCTTGTATACCAAGCATATTAGGATTTTAAGCAAATTACCATGCTATTAAAGACTCTCAAAATAATCTAAGTGAAGCATGAGAGATCAATAGTTTCTATAAAACAAATCCACCATCGTGCTCTAAAAGATATAAGTGAAGCACTAGAGCAAAATTATATAACTCAAAAGATATAAGCGAAGCACATAGAGTATTCTAACAAATTCCAAATCTTGTATGGCTCTCTCAAAAGGTGTGTACATCAAGGATGATTGCGGTAAACTAACAAGCAAAGACTCAAATAATACAAGATGCTCCAAGGAAAACACATATCATGTGGTGAATAAAAATATAGCTCCAAGTAAAGTTACCGATAGAAGTAGACGAAAGAGGGGATGCCTTCCGGGGCATCCCCAAGCTTTGGATTTTAGGTGTCCTTAGATTATCTTGGGGGTGCCATGAGCATCCCCAAGCTTAGGCTCTTGACACTCCTTGTTCCATAATCCATCAAATCTTTACCCAAAACTTGAAAACTTCACAACACAAAACTTGACACTCCTTGCTAAAGTGATGCATTGTCTGGACTTCAAAATACTAACTATGTGGATCAATTGTGTCGAATAATAACATAGACATGCTCAAATTCGATAGAATCTAGATGTCTGATGGATCAATGACCGCTCCTTACGCGAATGGCAAATATCATGATCCCATCCTAATATTTGGATACAATTTATATCTTTAATCAATGTGTAGAGCAGTCTTTTACGTGTAGTTTCACTCTCCATCGGTGGTCTCTCACACATGCTCACACACTCTCTCCCGAGGTGTCTTTCTCAGACACATGCTCTAGATATAACCCTCCCTCCCTCTAGTAACCATTTACAATTGTTTTCACTAACCTTTATCACAAGCACTCTTCCTCTCGCAAACATACACATGCACAATCCTCATCAACCCTTTCTATATACATGGACCTGCCTACGTGTCTCATGTACGCACATTATCTTTATGCCTGTCTCTCATGCATTGTCTCACACCTCTCTTCCTAATCGACGAGTATGATTCTAGCAGAGCATTCTGTAGGATGCCCCTTAAAGTTAGGTTGGATGAATAGTAATATCAGAGATAAAGGGGTTACCTTAGTCTGAGAACCTAGGGTTACAAATCCTAGCCGGCTTTGTCAGTGGACACAGAGTCCTTCACAATTCTGCTATCTTTGTCTTGTACGACTAGTCATCCATGGGTCTTCCTAAATGCGTCACGGGCCGACCAATGTGGTGCGGGACGGAACCGAACGAAGGGCCTCACCTCGACCCACCGGACCTCACGCGGTGACACACCCTCAGCCCCCACATCTCATTATCTTCTCACACCCACACATACCAACACAAACACCACACACACATAAAAATTTCTCCTGGTGCCTCTATTCCCTCCCCCCTTGCATATACACACTCAATGGAATGGAATCTCTTGTCGTGACGTCATATTCGTCTCTCTCTCTCTCTCCAGACCACTCTCATTTCTCGTGCTATCTCTCACACGCCCCCCCATCGGCCCCTCTATCCATGCCTCTCTCGAATATGTAATACACACACATACCTCTCTAGGCCCCGCCAAATGCATCAACTACACATCCAGACATGTTACATCATGTACCCCATTGATCTAAAAGCCCTCTCTTCATGTTTATTTCGCATACAACATTCCTTTTGAATAAAGTGTGTACAAAAAATTATTTTAGAGTTTCTACATATATACAACATTACAAAGTTATATGGAGGAGTACGAACGCTAATTTGCATTGCATGGTGCCCACAATGATATTTATTCCGCACTGTGAATTTGTATATTTTTATACTATATACAAAGTTAGTCATAATAAAGAGAAACGAAGAGCATCTCTCTCTCCATCGCATACCCCCCTGTACGCCCCTTTCACGTATGCACACAAAACTATCTTCAGGTCCTCTAAAAGTAAGCCCCCAAAAAATTCGCGCATGTTTCATCTTTCTCTCGCGATATATGCAATGACGATCATTGTATTTGAAGCGAAAGCACGATACGTATATTGGACTTCAGAATCCACTCATTACGGTCACCATTTATGTTTAGTGGTTATTATACAATCACGGGCTCACCGTACAACTCTGTATTTGCTCATGACATGACTAGTTGACCAGTTAAAAGCTCCACATGGACCTCTAGTGTTGCATCACATTATCTCACTACCATCGTGCCCACCTGTCGACTTGTATCTACTTACATCTACACTCTTATAAAATACATAAAATACACTCTTATAAAAAACAGAGTTGGTGATGATGATGTGTCTGCCATCCTGCAATATAGGCCGTCCAATTTATATCTAACGGATAGGAAAGAAACTATGGCAATTTTGCAAAACGGTACCCACACACCTCTCCACATTTGCAAATAAGGCCTTCCCTCGTTCATCCTTTTCTCTCACAAGATAAACAAGTCATACAAATGCATCTTGATGTTACGTGCAACGCACGGGCATCTTGCTAGTAAGAATGAAAACAAACGACAAAAAATATTTGAACGGTGGTTCGAAGTCATGACCGCGGGCACAGCGGACAAGGTGGCCCTGTATTGGTATGCTAAGCCGTCTGTTTTAACACACATGAGCTAGTGTGGTGATTATACACACACGCACGCATGCACACGAACTGCATCCACGCAACACTCACACAAACACATGCACCCATGCACGCACGCAACACTCACACGTACACACCAGCCACGCAACACTCACACGCATGCATGCACACACCAGTACACCACACGACCAACACACACTCTCACGCTCAAGTGCTCAACCTACATGTGCATGCGCACACATCAGGCCCTGACAGACACATACACAACCAGGTGATTCTCGCGCACGGGTTGGAGCCTTGTCGCACATGCGTAAATTTGTGTTTATCTGACCTTTTTCCTATGTGAACTGACAAGTGGGACCCACAAGGAACGTGGTCAATTTAACTAGTCAACATGGCGCCACGCAGACTATTTTGCCGGTCAACAGAGTGCAATCCGATACTGAACTGTGAGCAAGTGACCGTATAATCATGGCAAAACGTAGACCGTAATCAGCTTATTCTGAAATTCGGTGACCATATTACGCTTTTCTCTCTGTAGGCCCTCCAAAACTACATCTCTACACGTTCTCGCATGTTACATCTAACAACTATGCAATACAACACTACAACTACACTCTAACACAATAAATCATGTGTTTTTAGTTTTACTAGATATCATATTGTTACTTATAATTATTCAGTTTGCATACATTAAAATTGCCTTTGAAATGTATGGCCAGTATCATCTACCGCGCGGGAAAAATCCCGCCCTTTCCTGTTTAATCGGGTTTGTATCGATGGATCGTGTGAAACAGCAAAACTATAGTACTATACAGTACAAGTGACAGTTCACTGGGCCGTCGTGTCGTCTACTCCTCCGTCGTAAGAGTGGAGCGCTCGCTTTCATAAATCTTCTAGTCCCTTTCGCCGACATGTGGGACATCAAGCTACCGGGTCCACGTGCCATACCCGAATACAGTGTAGAGCAGCCAGGGTGAAGCACCCCCGTCATGGCGCCGGCGTAGTAATGAGCAATGAGGCGTCAAATCACAAACCTGCACCTTTCCCGCAGTTAAGTTGGAGGGACGAAGCAACCATCATTTCACTCGTTGCTGAATCCGCTTCTCCCTCATCTTCTTCAACTTAACCATGTGTTTCTTCTACCGTTGTTCTGCCTCATGTGGGACGCGGATCGGCTTGGTAAAGCACTGACACGTGGGACCGCATGTTAGCAGACCGCCAGGACAACGTCCTCCGAAAATAAGAAGCCTAATCCTAGACTTACAAAGGGCTACGTAGCTGCTACGTATACTTTCCATCTGATCTATATATGCCCCCCTGATTTTCAGGTGGGGTGGGCCTAATCCTCTCCTTTAATCCAATCAAATAGTCCCACATCACATCAGTTCATAACTTTACGTAAACCATTATGTGGATGTAGCATTGCTCAAATAAGAAACCTCCCCCGCCATCCGCGCGGCAAAATCACCTCCTTTTTACTAATCTCGATTCTATAATTTGTTAGATCAATATAATTGAGATTTGTATAGATAGCACACCGGAGCAAAACCAAGTGATACGGTTAAGGGCATCCACAATGTGTAGCCAAATGTGAAAATAGCTTTTGGCATCGTGGGAACCATTGTGGACGGTGTTGCCAACACTACAAAAAAATACACTTCTGTGATGATACGTGTTTGTCACAGTAGGTCGCTTTTCTTGTCATGCATGTACATCCATGACAAATTTATGACAGAATCAAGATAGTCATACCTGTGCTGTCGTAGAAGTGTTCCATGACATTACCAAAATTATCATCACGGAAGTGTCCACTTCCATGACGATAAATCGCGCGTCACAGAAGTGCTTTCGTCAAGGGTGACCGACACGTGGCATCCACCGTAACGGAACACCGTTAAGCTATCGGGTCGGGTTTTGGATCCGATAACCCGTTAACAGCCCCGACCAATGGGGATTTTCCACGTGTAAAATCATCATTGGCTGGAGGAAACACGTGTCGGCTCATCGTTGGGACAGATGTCAACCACTCATTGGACGGAAGGCGCCTATGATACGTCGACACGTGGCACGACCCAACAGAGGCCCATTCCTGTGAAAAGGCCGGCCCGTTTGACTTGGTCAAAAGGTGGCGGGCCGGCCCATGGAAAGCCTGTTAACGGCCTATTCGCATATAGCCTATTTACAGCCGGCTAATCCAAGGCCCGTTACGCCCTATCCGAATTAGGCCCAGTAGCATCATCTGGGCCATCCAATATGATTCCAGCCCATTTTCACTTCTAGCCCATGTATGGCCCATGACGTCTTTCGGCCCATATGAGGCCCTATGTAACTCTTGGCCTATTAATGGCCCGTGGTGAAACTGTCCCGTAATGAACAGTGTATCACTTTACACCCATTAACGACCCATGGTGAAACTAGCCCGTAATGAACAGTGTATCACTTTATACCCATTAACGACTCGCTATTCCATTGGGCCATTTCTAGCCCATGTTATCTTTCGGCCTTCCTAGAGCCCGTTTATTCTTGGGCTCATTTCCAGCATTCGTTTACTTACGGCCCGTTACTGTCATTTTCTGCTTGTGGGCCAAATTCAGCCCATGGTTACAGTCGGCCCATTTGTCGTCCGTTAATACGTTGGGCCGTTTTCATAGCGTCATCAAATACGGCCTATTAACGATGGCCCGTTACGGTCGGCCCATGAACGGACGATTCCAACTCTAGCCCGTTTATGGCCATAATGTGGCCTGTTATTGGCCCATGTTTGGCCAATCGATCATACGGCCCGTATAAGGCCCATTGATGATACGGCCCATAGAAGGCCCATTGTTTCTACGGCCCGTAGAAGGCCTACTGTTTCTACGGCCCGTAGAAGGCCCACTGTTTCTACGGCCCGTAGGAGGCCCAGTGTCACTACAGTAAATATTAGCCCATGGTTATTGTGGCCTAGTTTTAAAAAATAGGTTATTGCAGCCACTAGTTAACCGCGGAAAAAGAACTGCAATGACTACAAGCAAAAAAATAAACAAGATAACAAGGAAATAAATAAGCAAGCAACTAACGCTAGGCTATCACGGCTATTACACATATTACATCCACTGGGCATCAAAGTTCGCCACCAGTGCAAATATAGGGAACAAAGCAGCATATCATATACACTGGCCGTCAAAATTGGCCACCAGTGCAAATAAATGCGGCAGCAAACAAGAGCATAACTGAAACAACTTCAGAAGAGCTCAAGAAACGTTATCCTGGGTATCCACCATGCTGGCAATAAGCTTAGCAAGCTGATTAGCTTTGTCCTGTTTGGCGCTAAAATCCTCCAACACTTGCTGTTGCACCAGAAAGTATGCATCTGAATGCTCCAGGGACTTCCGCAGCCCTTCCACTTCTTGTCGTAGCACAACTGATCGATGTCTTTCAGCTTGTAGTCGAGACTCAAGAAACCAAACTGATTCAGACAGTGAGTTTGAATAGCTTGTGCAAGGGGTAGTGGCCAGTAACTCCAACACTAAACCAAGACAGGATGTGTCACTATCCTGAACCTTATCTGCATTACTTCCTTTACTGTTGCTTAATAAGGCACTCTTCCCCAATATTCTGTCAACATTCTAAAAGAAGAAACAAGCAGACACATAACAAGTTTAGCATGTACTAGTATATGAAACTCATTTCGATGAACGAGTTCATTAGTAAGGTGGACATGATTAAACTACCAAGTCTTCTATTGCCAAGTACTAGTACATAATAAAAGCATCAAACAAACATATATCTATGTCCTATGGTAGCAATGGAATCTTAAATTAGAACAGTTGTTAATCAGGTTTAGGCACTTGTTCTACATGAACAGAGTACAGTAAGACGCAAGAATATAATACTTAAAAATAGAAAATGAGCTCATAGACCTTACCACATTCTTGGTTCGGGACCAGTACAGAACAAGGTGTTCCCAGTCATCGTCCAGTAAATGTGTCTCAGGAGAACGTAAGGGAATTTGATGAGTTTCTTTGCCGGTGAAGTACGTTTTCTTCAGGTAATTCTGATACTGCCACCAAGCATTCTTGAAGATAGCAGAGGTATTAGCACAGGTTACCTCATCCTGACTTTCCAAATCGGTCCTTCTCTATAGAGAAAAATGGGAAATTTTGCTGTATTATAACCATCATGGAGGTAGGATGTATGGGATGAAGCAAAGTAATTTCCATGAATAACATTACTTACACATAACTCCTGGACAAACACCTGCAACTGGCATTTTCCTTCATCTTTAGTATAATGTTTCCAAGATAGGAAGATACGCACATACGATTTAACAACATCAAATGCGATAGATGCTAAACTATGACTAGCTGGTTGTGCTTCCTCCACAGGAATAGGCATACTGACTGGTGGAGTTGGGGTTCGCCGTGATAGTACTGGCCCTATGGGCACTGGAGGTGCCTTACTAACTGCTCTTGTTTGGGAGCTCTGTGGTGGAGATGGTGCTCTGTCAACAGGAACTGGGTTACTATCGGCTGGGGTTGGGGTTAGATTGGGTGAAGCTGGTTCTCCGTCCATCGTAGTAGGGGTACAATCTGTGAGAGTTTGGGTTATGTGTGGTAGGGATGGTTCTTGTGCATGTACAATCGGGGTGCTATCTCCACTAAGAGGTAGCACTATTTTATTTGAAGACCGTGTTTTTAGTCCGCTAGATACTGGCATCACCCACTCCAATTCAAATGGCTGATAAACAGGAAACATAGTTGAATGTACAGACATTGTATAAGAGACAGATGCAATAGATAGTGTGGAAAAAAGAGGGCATGAAATAGTTGACATGTATATTGTTTAACTAAAACGGATAGCATGACATAATTTCACATATATGATGTCTATCTAAACTGGATAGCATAGCATAACATAATTCAAAGATATGATGAATAACTAAACAAGATTGCATGACATAATTCACCTACATGTTATCTAAGTAATCAGGATCGCATCATTTAATTCACATATGTGATTTATATGCTAAACAGATGGCATTCGATATGATGTCTGAACTAAGAACATGGTGTTGAATATTGTGTATATGATGTCTAAACTATGCAATGCAAGACACCGTATGCATGATATGAGCAGTATAACCGTGCCAAGTTAGAGCATACACCTTAGTGGGGGAATAGGACTGGTCACCTATCTCCGAAACCATCTCCGAGGAGCTATCAGGACCCAACAAGAGATCTGCTTCGACAGGTAGCACTGTCTGCTCTGAAGGCCTTGTTTTCACTCCAGATTTTTCCATCTCCCACCCAAATGGCTGATTCACAGGAAGAGTAGATTAATGTACAAACATTGTCGACAAATGGAAATGTAATGAAGAAAAGGATGGGCAACATATCATTCAAATATATGATGCCTGGTTAAACAGGATGGCATTGCACATTTCACATATATTATGGTTGGCTAAAAGACATGAGACTGCATAATTCCCATATATGATATAGAAACTAAACAGGTGGCACTACAGAACATGTCTAAACTAAGCAGATGACATATATGATGTTAAAAGTAGGCACTGCAAGGCAACATATGCATGATATGACTAACATCATCATGCCAAGGTAGAGCAAACACCTTGGGGGGTAAATAGGAGTGGTCAGCGGCGTCTGAATCCGCCTCAGAACAAATATCTTCCTCTGGATTACAATCTGGAGAGGGTAGGGAGGGTTTGCCATTGAACCCACCATGGAGCGATGTCTGCATGACATTGTATTGCCGCGCAAAACTCTTCTCTTTTCTTCTACATGTTCAGCATGACTGTGTACAATATCTGACATGCATACGAAAAAAATATGGTGAGATTATGTAAGGAGAGCATGCAGAAATTTAGAGTGATGGTAACAACCAGTGGATCGATGTTTTTCCATTGAACCAAAATAGCCTTAATGGATCGACGTGAATGTATAGTAATAAGTGATGCAATAAGTGTACAACCTCTTTGTCATAGCTGTGTCAACCTCAGCATCATTGGGTTGGTCGCTGAAGCAGTTGAGGCAGAGGTGGCTGTCGGAGGTGTGGAGGAAGATCTGAGGAATCTGTAGACGGCATCCAGGGCACTGCTCTGTTGTGACGGATCGTTCTGTTGTTGGAGCAGCTCCGGTGAGCCGTAAGACGTCAAGGCTGAAGTAGCACAAGACAGACATTGTCAATCTCAAGTGGGATTCTAATAGCATCTCCAATAGATGATGTAAAATGGATGTAAAATTAACATCACCCAAAACCACCTGACTACAACAGATGAGGTAAAAACTGTTGACTCTGAACTTAACTGTCGAAACTGAAATTTACTGTGGAATCTGAATGCTACTGTCGAAACTGAACGCAATGGTAGCAGAGAGGCACTTGACATGTAGTTTAGGGAGGGCCTGCAGTTCATCTTCAACCTGCACCCCCTAAGCCGCTAGCCACCACCGGCCGAATCGCCGGCCCCAGCGCCGCCTCGCCGCCCCGAAACAACTCGCCACCGCCGCCCCGGCCAGCCCTCTAGGCTCCCCGCCCCCACCCTGAACCCTAAGATAGATAGTGGGGTACCTCTCCGGCGAGCCCCCATCCCCGCTGCGGGTGGTTCTTCCTTAACTCCGGCGAGCCCCCCCAACCCCTGAAAATTGACTGACCCAAAAGTCGATTCGGTCGACTAAAGTGTGGCTTAATTGGAGCAGAGCAGCAGCACGAGCGAGGGGGAGAGCAGCAGCAGCAGCTGGGCGAGCGAGCGATCGAGCGAGAGCCGGAGCAGCAGCAGCAGATCCGGCTGGTATGGACGCCGCCGCCGAAGGGGCCTCACACTGGGGGAGAGCCACCGTGGAGATGCCGCTCCATGGGGGTGTGGGATGGAGCACCGTCAGCGCCGGGAGGTCGAGTTAAGGAGAAGGTGCGATGCGATGAGTGTACAACCTCTTTGGTGGCGCCGAGTAGGTCTCATCTTCGTCCGAGGAGTCGGTGAGGATGTTGCGGTTCCGGTGCAGCAGGTTAAGGCGGCGCTGTGGGGATGGAGCAGCCGCGATAGACGAGGCGATCGTCGGAGCAGCTCCTTGGAGGTGGAGGACGGGGCGGCTGAACCGGCGGGACGGCGAGATGGATGATGGATCCTCATCTGGGAGGTGGACGAGGGACGTCGAGCTGTTGCGCTGGACGGCGTCGTCGGGGAAGAGGCTCCGGCTGGGCAGCGGTGACGTGGCGGACAGAGGAGTGTCGGGTTTCACGGCTGGAGCGGAGAGGTTATGGCGGCCTGGGATTTCGAATGGCAAAAAGGGGGCGATGGGAGGGGGTGAAGCATGACTTAGGAACGTGCTTGTCCAAAATGTAGGGTGTGTTACAAAAGTACCCCCCACCGATTTGAACTAGCGGCCCTTTCAGCTCAGGGTTAGAAGGGGGATTTCACGTGTCGGGATTTGGCAGCTGGAGGGAGTTTTTGCGCGCGTTGTAATTTCGGGATAGCAAGGCGCGGGTTGTGAAGGCGCCAGTTTTGGGAGCACGATATCTGAATTATCGGGATATAACAAGACGTGGGTTGAATTTTAGGGACAAGCCTAACGTGTAGTAATATTGTACTTGTACGTACAAAATCAATTCACACTTCCCTCAACCAAAAGGAAAACGAAAAAAAATAAAACTATCCACACCACACAAAGAGAGAGTCTTGCCCCGTTTTACTATACAAATGCTATTCAAAGCTACTCCCTCCTTCCATCTATATAGGGCCTAATGCGTTTTTTGATGCTAACTTTGACCAAATATTAGAGCAATGATATATGACATGCAACTTACACAAAGCACACAGTTAAATTCGTCTGTGAAAGGTTCTTTCAATGATATAATTTTCACATTGTGCATGTCATGTACTATTAATCTTGTCAATAGTCAAAGGCGGTCTTAAAAATCTCATTACGCCCTATATAGATGGAAGGAGGGAGTATGAATCCATGTTATGTCCGATTAAAAAATTTTGCTTGCTGTGTAATGCATGTAACCTACTCATACCAACATTTTAGTGCATTCCAAATGTCTATACTACCGCTGCAATTCGAACTAAATTTGAATTCGTTTCTCTATTTCAATAAGAATCTACAATCATGATTGTTGCCAACTTCAACCATCATAGTTTCCTTGCTATCCGCCAGATATAAATCAGACGGCCTATAATGCAGGATGGCAGGCACACCATCATCAACAACTCCGTTTTTTATAAGAGTAGAGATAAAACATATTAAATGTAGTATACCATGTTCATAACCACACCATGTGTATCACTGTTATATATATTCACACATCCATCGGTTTGAAACACTATGATAAATTCTTCAAATATGTGAATTCGCTTTTTATAATGAAGTATATATGATCTCTATTCGTCTTTTACACCCACACAACCCTCTTATCTTTGTAGCTAGCGCTAACTTTCTCTTGTGCATGCACACGCCCGCATCCCTCTCACCCTCCCTCAGCATTCTCTAGCTCCATCGTGCAAATTCGTCTTTTCACTTTAGGTCATTCACCCACGGTGTGTGTAGGCCCCCTAGCTCCTTCTTTACGGCACACACCGATCGATATGCCTCTCTAGCCAGGTGTGCCTAGCACAAACACAAGCTTCCCCTCTTCTCTTGTCACCGTCCATGCCTCACTCCCACCACTCTTTTCATCATTCTCATACTCGCACACTCCTCCCCCTCGATATAGTATGCCTCTCGTACCACCTCCTACATGCATCCCTCTCTCTCTATCCTTCTCCTCGTGCCTCATTTGCTTCTAACACACACATGCATGTATACTGACCGATCTCCCAACATATACCTAGATCGACTTTAACTACCCCCCCATCGATCGACGTACCTCACAAGTTATGTCTCTCCTTTATCTTACAAAGAGCGATTGATCTTCCTATGTAGTTACGTATGCTTACCACAGCCACATCGTCCCCCCTCATCATTCGTGCATGCCTCCTGACCCGTCTCTCACACGCACGTGCACAGACAACAAGAAGCCATCTCCTCTCTTATTGATATTGCGGGCGTGCCCTCCGTTTGTCTAGCAAGCCTATCCCACCATTTGTTAGAAGCAACTCCACTACCACCCCCTCCAACACTCTAGCTCTATCTCTCTCCCAACCTTATTCATCTCCTGCACATATGCATGGATGTCGATCGATCTCCCTTAATACATGAGGCAGATCGATCTCCTTAATACATGAGGTAGGCCTCTCTCCTCCTCCACACATATACCAGCCATTGTACCTCTATAGTTAATTGGGCCTCCCTCTTCCCCCACCATACACCGATAGTCGAGCGCTGCAGGTAGGTATCCATGCCATAGAGACAAACTGCACATGTCCCATCTCACGTTCCAGTAGGCCAACCACTCTATATCTTTGACGTGGGCACACACAAATTTGATGGCACTCTTTATCGATTGCGCGCGCGCACACACACACACACACATCATCCCTCTCTTCGATTCTATGGACACCTCAAGCCGATGATACCTCCACTCTCTTCTCGTGGATCGCCCCATCTATATATATGTTATATCCAGGACTCTATTTCACACACATTGCATATGTTATTTTTTGATTAACCCCCCCCCCCCCAAAAAAACTCTCAAGAACCCACACACTATATCTCTCTAGGTTTGTATCTCTCTCACACAACCCCACGCAGGTGGTGTACGTATACAAGAAGAGAATAGGTGCACCGTGCATGTACTCACGCTTCGTGCCCAGCCACACCCGCGCAGGTACATGGTGGAGCTCATTTCTTTACGAAATGGCAGCCCACGAGCTAATTTGAACGCCTGTAGCGGTTGTTTACCTAGGGAGGTCGTGTACCACGCGTGCACGAAACAAAGTTCTACTTGACGCGTTGCCGCGTTATTATTAAATAAAGTTATAGCGCTCAATGGCACATAGACAGAATATAGAACAATTTTTATGGATGAAAAGGTAGTCCGCTCTTCAGAGTATCTCACACAAGGCTGTGGTGGCCTCTCTCTCTCACCGTTGGTCACTGATCCGGCCGCATCCCGTCCGCCGGGGGAAAGGGAGTGTGGTGGCCTCTCTCTCTCTCTCACCATTGGTAAATGATCCGGCCGCATCCCGTCCGCCGGGGGAAAGGGAGTGCGGTGGCCTCTCTCTCTCTCTCACCGTTGGTCACTGATCCGGCCGCATCCCGTCCACCGAGGGAAAGGGAGGAAGTGCATCGTTTCTCCGTTCAACGGTGCCGAGGCAGCACGTCCCGATCTGCGGTACACACCGTTCTCTCTGACCAAGCTCCGGCACGGCAGGGCCTACACCACCTGCTCGCAGATTCCGCCCGCCGCCGCTCACCTAGTTACATCCCGACGACCTCCAGGTATCCCCTCCGGCCTTGCTCCACTGCCAGTTCTCCCACGTCGCTGCATGTGGATCTTCCATAGTTCTTTGCCCAAAATGTCGCTCGTCCAGCGTACTTTCCATATTGCATTCTCGTCCTCACACCGTTTTAGACAAACACAACCGTGTTGTTATCTTCCCTTAGGACAAGGAATATGCTTCTTTTTTGTTGTCGCATGTGTCATCAACTGTTATTGGCCAGTAATTGTTTCCTTTCTACCTCTTTTTTGCAAACAGGGCTATCCATTTCTCGTCGTTGCTATTGCGACCTTTTGGTGAACTGCACAAATCACTTTTTTCTTAAGAGTGTTTTGTGTAGTTGTACTAAAATGTCACACGGGCAACGTCTCTACATTTCAGTGCGACTGCACAAAGGGAGATTGGTTTTGCTCTATCCTCCTCATCCAACTCCAAGCCTAATCTTCTCCAACTAGTTAGTCTTAAGAGAGACTGCAAAGGTGACCGGCTTCTATTTGTGTGTTTATTGTTTCATCAGCAGTCCTCTATTATCGTAATCACACTTGATATCTTTGGAACAGGGACGCTCAGCTCTATTTTAGTGGAACTGCACAAAATGATCGGAATGTTGCATGCTCCAGAAAGCTACTTTTTTCCCAACATGCCTTGTTGATTTAGACAGAGCTGGGGGACATTGCTGCCAATGAAAGCATGGATCAATTTTAATTTAACACCTTCTCACAACTTTGTCTTCAGTTGTGATGTAATGATTAGCTCTGATCTGCTAATAATTGACATGCATTAGCAAGGAAGTTAGTTTTTTTATTGTTTCCAAAAGAGCATCGATGGCAAGACACGCGAAACAAAAGCTGAAAGCTCACACCATTGTACAATTTCATGTCGGTGGAAAATTATTTGTATAGTACGTCAATTATGTAAATAAATGATGGAAGATTGATAGCATTGCCAGAAGCCTCTTCATCATCCGGGTCCATGTGCCATGCACAAAATTATACTCCTTCGTTCCTAAATATTTGTCTTTTTAAAAATTTCAAACGGGCATAGTTTAGAGTGTAGATTCACTCATTTTGCTTCGTATGTGTACTCCCTCCGTTCCTAAATATTCTATTCGTCTTAACAGAGATTTCTACAAGTGACTACATACAGAGAAAATGAGTGAATCTACACTCTAAAATATATCTATATACATCCGTATGTGCCAGTCCATTTGAAATCTCTAAAAAGACAAATATTTGAGAGAGAGAGAGTAGTCACTCGTTGAAATCTCTAGAAAGACAAATACTCCGGAGTATATTTAAGAACCAAGGGGGTAGTGCACAACCGCATGGGAGACTCAGCCCGGTCGTTGCGCCGCATTTACAGTGAGTAATGAGCAGTCAAATCATAAGCCCCACCTTTCCCACTGTAAGTTGCTATGAAGAAGCAACCATCAATACGCTCTTCTTTGAATCCGCTCATACTACTCCATCCGTCACTATTTATACAGCGCGCTTCAGAAAAAAAATCTGTGGGACCAAGGCGACTAGTGATCGGCCTGAAAAATAACATTGGTAGTTATAGCACGGCGTCTATTACTAGAGGGAATAATGCGTACACACATGCATGCAGTGCTTCCAGCCCGGGTACACACATGCATGCACTCCGTAGTAGTACAGTACATGGAGAGAAAATTGTGGACTTGATTGCGGTTACCATGCCCTAATTAATTGAGCATTATACCAAACGCATCTAAAGTTTCTCTGGTGGTGGAAATGCATTGAGAGAAATGCATCATAATGAAGCGCGCCCTGTAAACTGTGACGGAGGGTGGAGTAGTATGAAGTTGCAAAACCAAGTACGCGTACTACTGCGCTTGGCTCTTCGGCCCTTCGTGAAGTCGAACAATGATGGTACTCTGCATGTTGGGTACTACTGTGTATGCCTCTGACAATCTGACACCGAATGGACTGATGCATGTCCACCGAGGGTAGGTTGCATTAGTCAAAAGGCGTAAGCGAGCTTCACCTTGTCCTGCAAGCTTCTCCTCGTTCTGCGAGTTGACGGGACACACCAAAAAGTAGTGCTAGTCCATACTCCCTCCTTTCCGGTTAATATGGCTTAATCTTTTTTGTGGGCAAATGAGAGAGCTTTATTCATATAGAAGCATTCTTAGGACGATCAGCCAAGACACTGGTCACTAGGAAGCGAGGTACCCCGCAAAAAAAGAAGTAGGAAGCGAGGTGTTTCATCAAGCCAGCTCTCGGCCACATTCAAAGTGCATCAAGCACGGTTCGCACGAAGATGCGCCGCAAGGTTTGCTGACCTGTTTACATGCTGAATAACAAAAAGAGAGGAAATATTACCGAGCGCTACTATTTGTAACAGGATATGAGCCAGAATTAAGCGAGAATTGTGGCGAGTGTTCCATGCAATCAACTTCCATTATCACGTGCGAGAACCCTCGAAGAGAACCAAATGTGTTGAAGATTTCTTTATCACATTTTAAAATTATAATAAGAGTGCAGACGCTCCTCCATCCGGTTCCTAGTACTAGTATAGTACGTACCTTTATGGACTATAGTAGTAGTACTAGCAAGGCCTCCTTTGGTTTGTAGGATTTTTGTAGGAATTCTATAGGATAGGATTTGCAAAGGAAAAATTCCTTTGAAGCCCTTTGGTTTGTGGGAATGGATTCCTATTCCTATGTAGGATAGGAATCAATCCTTCACGTTTTGGAGGGGAAAAACATTAGCCTAGACTCAATGGAAAATCCTATCCTATGCATCAAATGACATCTTTTTCTCTATAGGAATTGACATGCATGTCATCTCACTTCCTATGATTTTCCTATTCCTATAAAATTCCTTTCCTATGAACCAAAGAAGGCCTAAACTTTGCGCTTGGTTGTTCGGGAAGTCGAACAATAATAGCACTAGTAGTATAGTGTATGCTTCTGGCAATCTGACACCGAATTAACTGTTGCACGTCCACCGCCTGAGCGAGGGAGAGCTTGCATTAGTCAAAAGTTTCTCCTTGTCCTGCGAGCCACCGCGCGCAAGCTTCTCCCGCCCTGCAACCTTCTCCTTGTTCGGTAAGTTGACGGGACACAGCAAAGTAATGCTAGTCCATGCTGCCTCCTCTCCGGTTAATATGGCTTAATTTCAAACGCGATAAATACACTGTTTGTCACTGTATATTTGTAAAAATACGGTCAGTGGACTTCATAATAGGCTCATTACGCTCAATATATATATTTTCTGGTGTTCATACGGTCACTAGCTCACCCTGACTGAGTATGTGTGTGCATGCACGTGTAGGTTGAGCACTTGAGCGTGACCGTGTGTGTTCCGTCGTGTGCTCGGACATGCATGCATTAGGGCGTCACGCGTGTTTTTGCGTCCATGTATACGTGTGACTGTTGCATACACGTAGGGGGAGTACGTGTAGGGGCCACTAAGGAGCAGTCAAATCACACAGTAAGTTAGTCAGAATAAGCAACCATCATTTCACTCTTGAATGACACGTACGCAATATAAAATGGTTGATATGGAGAGAAAAAGAAAACCACTATATATACACTAGCAGGAGCATAAGCTACAAGCCTGCTTGCTTAGGTTGCTCTCTTCACAAGCATAGAACGACGGGCCTGATCTCGCAGCTGGGGAAAGGAAACAATGTTCTGCGTAGACACAGTCGACATCGGCGAGGGAGAAAACCCATAGTCGGTGCGTCCCAATCGGGGGTCACCGCGGTATGGGCCGATGTCGCGTCCCAACCGCCCTTCTAGCTACAGCCCGACGTCCTAGGTAGTCCATCTTCCTTTTGGAGCCGGCTTGCTCCACTGTCGTAGCTCCATCTCCATGTCGATCTTTCTCTACTTCTACCGGCTTCTACTTGTGATGAGTTTATGTCTCATGAACTAGTGTCAGTACTATTATTCTAATCACACTTCTTCAATATCTTTGCCATCAGGGATGCTCAGGTCGATTTTAGTGGAACTGCACAAAAGCATCATATGATCCGAGGGTGCCAGCCGTCTTTCCTTCGACAGGTTCTACCTGGCCAGGAAATTAAATCATGTCTAGGGTTTAGGGTTTAAGTCATAGTGACCCCATCAATAGTTTTTCTATCGTACACGCTCTCACAACTTTTTTCTTTAGTTGTGAAGTAAATATTGGCTATGATTTGTGAATCATTGAGATGCATCAGCATGCGTGTTAGTTTTCCTTTGTATTTGATGGAATGTTGTAACGGGGCAACCTTGGAATAGGAATGAAAATGGAGTGGAAAAGTTTCTGTTTTTCCGGAGAGAAAATGGAAACGGAGAGAAACCAACGTTTTGTTTCGTTGGATCGCGCCATCGAGCAAAACCAATGTTTAAATCATGTCTGTCATGTTCATGTCTCACCCTCTTCCACGGCTCAACCCCAACGGTCGCTCGGCATGCCACTCACCGCAAACCGAGTAGTATACCATAACTTTCCCGCCTGCTTGTCGATGGATCGCGCCATGGAGTACTAGCACTACTGGAAGAGATTGACGAGTTGGGGAAGGACAGCTAGCTGTAGCACGGACTCCCAAGAACTTACTACGGGAAGAGATCGCGCATGTTGTAGCCGGCTATTGCGACCTTTGAACATGGAGCAGCCGCGTGCACTCGGAAGCAGTGCGGGCGACGCTCTCTCGGCCAGCGTGCCGCAATCAATGCCGGTGCTAGTGAGAGGTCGCGTCTGCTCTGGCCGGGCATGAATGCGGCACTGGCCGTTTCGGGCGGGAAGCACGTGCGGGTGATGAAGAGGGTTCGGGTTGGTCAGGACCGGCCATGGCAGCGGTCCGGACGTGCGCAAACAAGAGATGTTGTACGTTAATATTGCTGCGTATATAATTAACAACGTAAATAATGTGCCAGTTGGACAAATATGATTGGAGATGGAGATGGAAATGGAATTTTACGTAAACACGGATATGCATGTCTATGTCTATGTGTGTGTGCGCGACGACTCTCGCGACCTGGAAGCGGGGCGTGTTTTTGATCGAGTTTTCTTTCTTGGTACATTAGAAAATCAGTTTGTCTAATTCACATCTAGATGTTATTTAAGGATATCACATCTAAGCTCCCACAAGTATATAATGTAGCAACAAGAAACAAAAAAACTAGGAAAAGACCACAAACAGAGTAGACATCAACTTATATGTGACATAACTATGTCACATCTAGATGTGTCCTAGACAGACCCTTAAAAAATTGTCCGCCAGTTTTCATTTCTTTTTTCCGGGAACGCGCGTATTCTATTTAAAACCACTGCTATGGAGAGATTTTTTTACTCCATTATAGCCTCTTGTTTGATAGAGTTTCTCGCGTCTCGCTCTCTCACCCTCTCCATATCAAAACAAGATGACAGTGTCCACTCTATCTCTCTCCTCACCGGTGGTCACAGATCCGGCCGAATCCCGTCTGCTGCGGGAGGTGAGGAGGTGCAGCATTGACGTTGTCGCCGTCGGTGACGGAGGAAGCCGATGCGCACTGTCCTCTCGGAGCCGGTGCTGGCGTGGGCGAAGATCCTCCGCGCCCTTGTTCGCTGCCGTCGTGTGGGCAGATCCCGCCTGCCCGCCTAAACGACATCTCACCCACCTGAGGTATAACTTCTTGTACTGGTCCAGCTTCCCAGGTCGCTGCGTGTGGGTTTTCTTCTATGCGACTACTCCCCAGCTCCCCATGCATAGTAGCTAGGGTTCGTCGGCTGGTCCAACATCACCTACTAGTACTATTATAGAGGAAATGCCACTCAAAAAGTTGTCCTGATTTATGCCTCGGTGGAGGTATACATGTTGTTTCGACAAAAAGTACATGGTGGTTGTTCAGTCATTGTCCATATGGTGGTAGTACTATCACTGGTTAAATGAAGAAATGCTTTTTTTCTCGGGTATCCTGGTTTAGTTCCCATCAAGATAATTATGATGCTTCTGTTTGTTGGTGTACTTTTCATTAATTCTTATTGACAATTGAGATGTCGTTGCTAACCCTTTTTTATATTTTTGGAAACAGTGATGCGTGTCTCCATACCCGGGCATGTCTTCCTCAATTTTAGTGGAACTGCACAAAATTGGATGGCCATTGTTGTTTCGCCTCACTGTCCTCTGCCACGTGGTTCTTCCTTCCTCGAGCTTGATTACTGAGAAGAAACAGACCACAGTGAGGATTTGTCGAACTTCTTAGGTGCCTCACCCAAACTTGATGCCAAATGGATGATGCATCACCACGATGACCTATCGATGCTCATGGTTGCGCCTCATGGTTGCGTCGGCGGGTGAAGCTGATCGATTTTCGACGAAAAACAAGCTGTCTTCCATCAGTGCTCTTTGCTTGTTACACACAAAGATGATATCCTTCATCAGTTCACCTTGGTTGCATTAGAGATGTAGTCGTCTTTCATGTTGGTGCAATTTTTGCTAGGGTTTTACGACAGGTGGGCCCAAAATGTGGCTGGCTCACCTGTCATACAGCCTAAAGCAGGTGCAGTGAAGGCACCGGAGCTCAGTCCATACTACAGTAGTATATATATAAGCGGGAGCCTCAGCGCTTGTTCGCTAGGGTTTGCACTCTCCACACGGTCGCCGCACTACATATATGTTACTCCCTCCGTTCCGAATTACTTGTCTTAGATTTGTCTAGATACGGAGGTATCTAGCACTAAAATGAGTCTAGATACATTTGCTAGGGTTTGCTATATTCACAGTCTCTCACCCTCTCTTCACCAGATCTAAACAAGACTGCGTTGGCCTCTTGTCTCTCTCTCCCCCCTCACAGCTGGTGAAGGAGGCTTCCGTATCCCGTCGGACCGGGAAGGGGAGGAGGTGCAGCGTTCACTCTATCGCCTTCGGCGAGGGAGGCAGTCCACTGTCGGCTGCGTTGTTCTCTTTCACCCAGCGCCTGTGCGGGAGGGCCACCGACCCCTTCTTCCTCGCTGCCGTACTTAGCGTGGGCAGATCCGGCCTCCCTCCGCACGCCTTGCCACATCTCGATGACCCTAAGGTATAAGTTTCTTTGAAACCGTCGTTGCTCTAGCTGCATGTGGATCTTTTTCAATCTGTAGTCGAATCTAGGTCTTGGTTCAAAGAGGAATGAAGGGTGCGGTGGGCTGGAGCAAGAATCTAGGACATGGTTCAATGATGAAAGGAGGGGCAGAAAGTAGTATAGACTGGCTATCCAGCCGCTTTGTAGGTCGAAAAGGGAAAAAGGGGGTAACCCAGTACACACATCTGTAAGGAACCGATCTCTTTGTTGAAAAAGGAACGAAACTGGGGGGTCGGGTAGTTTGTGCACGACTAGATTTGCTGCCCTCACATAGGAAGAAGGTTCAAAGAGAACAAATATGGGACCAACGCATATATGCTGCTTGGCTACATACTCTGCATCACCCATTTATACGTGTGGACACACATGGTGCTAGCATGTCCCATGCAGCTATTTTGCTGTTGTTAATCTCAGAATTAACTACTGATATGTTTTAAAAGAATTTCTCTATTAATATGAATCAATGCAACCGTTTTAGAAATGCCATTGTCCTATACTTTGTTTTCCATCAAGATAAGGTAGATGCTTCTTTTTGTGGCCGCATGTTTCATCCCCCTTTATTGGCCAGTAATTGTTTTCTTTTTTGCCTCTTAAAACAGGGATATCTATTCAACTTGTTGCTATAGAAAATTTAAATGTCACACCGGCAACTTTGCTTGATTTTAGTGCAACTGCACAAAACTTGATTGGATTTCCTATTCGTGTTGGTAGATTTGTATTTTATGTTGGTCGTCTCATGAAAGGTCAGTACAGGCCTTCATCCACATGATTGTGCAGTGTTCTTGAGATGCTGTGCTACTTGTATTGGTATTGTTTTAAATAAATGATGAATTGACGCTATTGTATTGATGTCTTTTCCCATTAAGTAGTGAACAAAAATGGGACCAACCCAGACATGATGCTTGTTGCTTTGTTACAACAAATTCAGCATCACCCCCTTTATAAGCCAGTAATTGATGCCACTCTCAGAATTAACTACTGAATCTTATTTCAAAACTACAACACTTGTTAGGCTTTGGCGGGATTACCATTTTTGTGGCCGCATGTTTCATCCTCCTTTATTAGCCAGTAATTGATTCCTTTTTTGCCTCTGTTTATACAGGGATATCTATTCAACTTGTTGCTATTGTGACATTTTGCTTCGCTACGCGAAACACTTTGCTTGATTTCAGTGCAACTGCACAAAACGAGATTGGATTTCCTATTCGTGTTGGCAGATTCGTACGTGATCTTGTGTGCGTCATGACAGGTTGGTACTTGCCTTCATCCACATGATTGTGCAGTGTGTTTTGAGATGCTGTGCTACTTGTATTGGTACTGTTTTAAATAAATGATGAATTGAAGCTATTGTATTGCTGTCTTTTCCCATTAAGTAGTGAACAAAAATCGGACCAACCCAGACATGATGCTTGTTGCTTTGTTACAACAAATTCAGCATCACCCCCTTTATAAGATTTGTCGTTCTTTATACATGTTGAAACAAGGCATTGTTAAGATAACGTCTCAGTCAATATGAATGAATCACACTGATGGAGAATTGCTACTCTCCTGCTTTGTTTCCCATTAAGATAAAGTAGATTAGTAGATGCTTTTCTTCTTGGAGTACAAGTCATCAACCGTTATTTCTTAGTAATTGTTTCCCTTATACCTATTGTTGCTTACAGGGATATCAAAATTAAAGCTCGGTTTTATTCCGACTTCGATTTTAGTTGAACTGCACAAAAGGAGCCAATGTGTAAGGCAAACTGCTGCATTACTGGGTCTAGTTGGTCGTTCCACTTTGCAGAAAGAAGCAGTCACTGTTTGCGCTACATTACAGAAGGAATGACCGAGAAGCTTTACAGAGTATTATTAGACACCGGTGACATGACTAGTCTGCAGAGACCATTGGCAATCTAACAATACGTGGAGTGCCCTGGGCAAAAAGTGCCCAAACAAGTATAGAAGCTACGACAGGACTCCATGATCATAGGCATTACATATTTTGAATGGGAAAAGCTTGTCAAAGTTTAATCATTGATGTTAGAAAGAAGACGTTAGTTTAATATATTGGAATTGGAAAACCTTGTCAAAATTTGCTCATTGATGTTAGCCAGAAGACATGCATTTGATATTTTTGAGTGGGACGCCCTTGCTGTGAGCAGCGTCGAGTGTTTTTTCCTATTCCTATGTTCAGTTAGAAGTAAATAGTTACTCTACTGAGATATTCCTGTGTTAAGAGTTTGTTCTGAATATTGTCTATGTAATTCCATGCCTTGTGTTTGATTGCAAAGTTGAGCTTGGAATGTTGTGGCATGCGGCATCACGAACTGTTCACCATGCCTCCTAAGAATAATGCTTCGTATTGTTTTGCATGTCGATCTAATGCTAGTGATTTGCTTGTTAAGAAGATCATCCTCTTGTGTTGTTTCCGTGCTTAAGAAGTTCATCGTCTGATGATTCATTCATAGCCTATACGACAAGTCGGGTAGGTTAGACGTGAAACCATATGATCTTCCGACCAACTCATGATATTAGGCCGTGATTGGATCGTCATTTTCCAACCAAAACCACTTGTAAAACTGACGCTTGTAAATTAAAGCAGATGGTCTCGGGCGAAGGCGCTTGGTTGGTCGATTTCGACTAGTAAAATTTCGGAAGTACTTGACACACGATAAAAACGCTGAACGACACTCGGACGATTGCTAATCCAGCCGTTAGCTGCTGTTTCAGCCTTGCCCATGGATGGCATGATACGCACGTCGTGCATGTATCGTCTGGTAATGTCATCCATATAGCAGTGCTCGTAAAATATACACTGGTCTCTCAAATTACACGCGTAACCCGCCAGTTTTACTTACAGACCTCGGGCCCTCGGTTTCATTACGCCTGTATTTTACGCGTTGTTTTCGATGACGAGTAAATTACACTTGTATGTTAATACAGGTTTGAAATAAACCAGAGCTCCCAAGCGCGGCCTTACCATTTCATGTCGTCTCAGTTTCTCGAAGGTGCTCATAGGTGTCCGATGATCCTGGCTTCCTGAATGAGTAGCGGGCGCTGTATCAGACCATCCGTAGGGCCCGTGAGGCCCTCTCCATTATCCTTCGAGTTCTTGCGCTCGCTGTGGCGCCGAGCATTGTTAACATCGTCAACGAACATGAGGATTTAGGAGATGACTTTATTTTGACTAGATGACACTAGGGACCCACTAGGGCCATAGCCGTACGTACGCAAGTGCCTCCTTATTATGTAAAACTATATTCTTTTTGCTTTCTCCTAGTTTCGTGACATCACGGTCCCACACCATTGTCAACCTATGTAGTCAATATAAATGAGAGAATTGCACAAGGTGCGGCCGACAGCTGGGACCAAGCAGCTCGAGCAGTATTTGTGTTTTTGAGGCATGAGCACTACAGAGTTTTTCTTGGCGATGATTTCGTTGTTGTTCAGAGGAGAGCAAGGCATTAACTGGGCGGGCTATGGCCCGTCTAGCCCAGGCCAGATATCCAGCCCAGATACTAATTTTTTTCAAGATGAAAATATCTAGCCCGGCTATACGTCTTTTTGAGGAATACCCAGGCAAGGTCAACTTGTTATTCTCCACCCCGCTGGGCTGCAAATCTTTCCTAGGAGGGATGCATTAGGCTTAACAGGAAAATGGGCTTTAAAAAATAATAAATGGGATGTAATTATAAAAACTGGGCAGTAACTATAAAAAATGCACCAAACACGAAATTAGTTTGTAAAATATTATTTATGGATTTTGAAAGTCCTAAATTTTCATTGTTGCACGCGCAATGTTTCATTGGATTTTTATGTAATACAAATTTATATTTAATCTGACTAGAAATTTCGGGATAAAAATATTTTGGAGCCCATCAAAATGTGGGAAATTTTATTGAATTCTGTCTTCAACGGTTGGTTGAAATTATTAATCATTGTCCTAGCTAGAAAATAGGCTGTACTTTTAACAAACTGTAAATGGGTTGTTGTAAATTCCATTAGAATTCCAAAATGGGTTGTACATTCTTACAAAACGCAAATGGGCTATAAGTTCTCTGCCACACACTTGTGGGCCTACTAAGTGACGCGTCCCCTAAAAAAATAAGTTGACGCGTACGCAAGGCTTTGCCAACTTATTATAGTCAACACACGGTTCTAGCAGCAGTGGCCGTTGGATGTCTATCCAACGGATGTCGTGCTTCTTCTTCAATCTCGGACATTCTTAGCTTCGACCGCCCAAAAAATGATTCCTCCCCCTGACATCTGGGGCACACCGTTTAGGAGGCTGACCTGTGGGCCTACTAAGTTGGAGCGTACCAAGGGCTTTGTCAACTTAGTCAATAATAAACATTTCTAGCTTCAGTGACCGTACGATGTCCATCCAACGGCCGTAGTGCGTCTTCAACCTTTGGTCTTCTTGGTCCAGCCACCCAAAGCAGCGCTGGTCGTGCCGCCTGCTCCTGCCTCCCGTGGTCGGCTGTGCTGCCGCGGAGGCCTCACCGCCCCCATACTACTCCCACCGCTGGCCAGGCCATCCCTCCACTCACCCACACCCCCTATTATTCTGCGGCGACGGCAGCCTCACATCGCAGCCGAACCAGTGAACCCTCGTACTCCTCTCCGCGCGGGCTTCCACTGCTGCGTCTTCCCCGGCTCCGCATCGTCCCCTTCCTAGGCCTCGCCGTCGTCCAAACCACGCCTTGGTGCTCTTGGCGCGGCGTGGTCAACGTGGTCAACGACCGACTTCCATCGGAAGAGTACTGTACGTGGAGATGCTAACAGCTGGGTCCAGGCGGCCACAAGGAAGTGCCTCCTTATTAGACGCAAAATAATTATTCCTCCACCTTACAACCGTGACCCACCAGACGGGCCACCTTATTTCGCAAAAAAAATGTTTCCCCCAGACTGCTCGGACCCACCGGACGGGCTAGCATATTTCGTGAAAAAAACGTTCCCCCCGCTGTCAGCTCGGACCCACCGGAAGTTCCTCCTTATTACGCACAAAAAAATGAATACTCCCCCTGCTAGCTGGGACCCACCATGGTGGGAGGCTGACTTGTGGGCCTACTAAGTTGACTGGGACGGGGGCCTTTGTCAACTTTAGTCATTATGAACGATTCTAGATCCAGTGACCGTACGTTGTCCATCCAACGGTCGTAGTGCTTCTTCAACCTCTGGTCTTCTTGCTCCAGCCGCCCAAAGCAGCGCCGGTCGTGCCGCATGCTCCTGCCTCCCGTGGCCGGCTGTGCTGCCGCGGAGGCCTCACCGCCCCCTACTATTCCCACCACTGGCCAGGCCCTGCGGCGACGGCAGCCTCACACCGCAGCCGAACCAGTGAACCTCGTACTCCTCTCCGCGCGGGCTTCCACTGCTGCGTCTTCCTCGGCTCCCTGTCGTCCCCTCCCTAGGCCTCGCCGTCGTCAACCGCCCTGGTGCTCTCGGCGCGGCGTGGTCAACGTGGTCAAGGAACGACTTCCATCGGACGTGGACTGTACGTGGAGAGGCTGACAGCTGGGTCCATGGCCGCAGCAAAGAAGTGCCTCCTTATTACATGCAAAATAATTATTCCTCCACCTGACAGCAGGGACCCACCAGACGGGCCACCGTATTTCGCAAAAAAAACGTTTCCCCCTAACTGCTGGGACCCACCAGCTACACCTTCGCATGCAAGGAAGTGCGTCCGGCCAAAAAAAAACAAAAAGATTCGCCCCCCTGACTGCTGGGACCCACCGACTACATCTTTGCACGCAAGGAAGTGCCTGACAGTCGGGACCCACCTGGTCGAAGCGTACGCAGCGTTGTCATTCTGGTCACGAACGTGTACGTACATATATACTGGTCGATGTAGAGGCGTGCACGTGTCGTAGTAGAGGCGCGCACGTAGCATGTACACGTACGTACAGCGGCCAGGG
Source organism: Triticum aestivum (assembly GCF_018294505.1). NCBI lineage: Eukaryota > Viridiplantae > Streptophyta > Magnoliopsida > Poales > Poaceae > Triticum > Triticum aestivum. The sequence goes on from NC_057794.1 coordinate 433,709,331, forward strand.
TGCAAGAAAGAAAATACGGCCACGTATGTGTACATACGGGCGGGGTCTCGAACACCTACTCGCGCATACGTACGGCCAGGGCTCGTGTACATGGCTGGGTCGGAACGTAGAAATAGCGTCGTCGTCGTGTTCATGGGGAGGCAACAGAATGCATCGTGTTCATGGGGAGGCAACGGAATGCGTCGTGTTCATCGGGAGGGCTTGGACGGAATAGGTGATGGAAACGAGGCCTGGCGTACCGCAAAACGGAGGAAACGGTTTGTGTTCGACCAGCCACGTTCGAAACGGGATCCTGTTCATCGGGAGGGGTCTGGTGTACCGCAAAACGGAGGAAACGGACCTCCTATGGTCGAAACGGGGGTCCTGTTGATCGAGAGGGGTGTGGCATACCGCAAAATGGACGAAACAGACTTGTGTTGGAGCGCTACGGTCGAAACGGGGGTCCTGTTCATCGGGAGGGGTGTGGCGTACCGCAAAACGGGACTCCACGAGATACTGTTCATCTTCACCGTCGACCCCCTCCAGCCTCCACGAGCTACTGTTCATCCACCGTCGAGCTCCTCCAGCCTCCACCTACGACTGTTCATCCACGGGCTCCTATTCATCCAGCCTCCACCGCGCGCTACTCCACCGGCTACTGTTCAAGCACCCCTCTCCACGGGCTCCTGTTCAACCACCCCTCCACGGGGTACTGTTCATCCCGCCCTCCACCATCTACTGTTCATCCTGCCCTCCACGGGGTGGTCATGTTCATCCATCCCTCCACGGGGTCCTGTTCATCCAGCCCCAACCGGCTCGATCGATCGGGGTCCTGTTCATCCAGAGGCAACACCACGGGGTCCAGTTCATCCACCCCCACCGGGAACTGTTCATCCAAACCCCCCCACAACGCTCACTGTTCATCCAGAGGCAGCATTGATCGGCTTCAGTTAGCAGCAGTAGTGAAGGAATCGCTCGATCGGGTTCAGTTAACAGCCATCGATCGATCACTCGGGTTCAGTAACGCGTAGCCTGCAGTGCAATCGCTCGGGTTCAGTTAGAGCCCAATGCCTTGCTCGGGTTCAGTTAGAGCCAACGCCTCGCACACACGCGCGTACGTGTATGAGAGAAATGTGCATCGCTCGGCCCCTGACCTCCCACCGTAACCGGGAACTCCCCAAAATTTTCCTCCCCTCACTTCTACCACGGTTTTTTCCGTCATGGACGGCCCAAAGAATGTCATGCAGCTGCGTCTCCGGCCCGCCCAGGACGAAAAGCCCATTTTCTATCATGATTTTTTGTCATAGAAGTAGGATCCCACCACATCTATGATGATACCGGGTTTTGTCACAATTATCGTCATAGAAGTGTCATATGTATGACAGAAAAAAATTTCGTTCGGCCCAAAATGTCACGGATGTGTCTTTTTTTTGTAGTGCAAAGCCAAAAAGATGGAACCGAAGCTCCCTGATTGATTGATTGAAGGAATAGAAAAATGCAATGTCTCTCCTCTTTCTCCCATGCTTGGACGCATGTAGTACAGTATAGAGCACAGAGTCTACTCCCCTGTCCCTTCTATCACAAATCATAAAGCAGTGAGGCGTCAAATCACAAAAGCACGGACGAAGCAACCATCATTTCACTCTTCGCTGACTCCACTTCTCCATCGTCTTCTTCGAGAAACCATCTCACCGCACTAGTACTCCTAGTAGTACTAGTAAAGGACTTCCTAGATGCAAATAAGGCGGTTGTCTCGGCTTGCAGGCGGCACTTGCGAACGACTTACCATGGTCTCCCTCAATGGTGTTCTCCGTCGAATGCACTTCGCCAAACCACCAAAAAAAATATCGTCGACATCACCGCAATGGGGAAGGAAGTCAAATATAGTTACTACCTCCATTTTTTGTACACAAGGCCAATATTATCAAAATTACAATTTACAAAGGGCCACTAACACTAATCGAGGCAAAATTGATGGGGTTAGCAACCAAGGACATTAATATCCCCTGCATGCATGCGGAAGTGAGAATGTTGGTTTGCATGGCGCTGCATTAATCAAGCAATGAGGAGTGAGATGGTTAGCTCTTTGGTCTTTGTAGAAAAAAATACGCATTAATTGACACGTGAAACGAGTATTTGTATCGATTAAATCTCGCGAAGGAAAACCCCGCCTTTCTTTTTTAACACTAGTACTCCTAGTACGTACGTACTTATCCTGTTTGGGTCTAGGCCTTGCATTGCCAAACTTCGCCACACATTTTTGCCAAGCTTGCCTAAAGTTTTCAAAATGAGAAGGAGGTACACTTGCGCACGGCTGCCGTGGTCGCACCGCGCCCTCACACGGTCGCTCCTGCACGCTGCAGTCGCACCGCACCCTCACACAGTCGCTCCTACACGCCGCAAACCTAACCAAGGGAACACACCCTCACTGACACATGCTGTCGCATGTGAACAAACCAAACTCAGCCATCCTATCGCTGACACATAATTTTCATTCATAGAGTATGTTTATCCAACCGCATGCCGGGGAGTATCCATACGGCCCGTGCGGTGGTCTGTTGGGGAAGAAGAAGAGATGAGGAAGAAGGAAAGAAGGGTTAGGAGACGTAGGATATTCATCCAACCACCTGAAATGGTAGACTGACCCAAGTCAGGCGACTTGCATAACAAATATATGTTTTTACACAGCAAAAGATCCATAAAAACAACAACATAAAGAAAAACTATCACTGCTCGCGGAAAGAGACGTCCTCGTCGTCTTTGGCTGCCGACGCGAACCAGCTGTCGCTGCCGATGTGTGTCTCCGCACCGTGGTTGTCCTCGGCCTCCAGCTACTCGTTCAAGCGGAGCATGCGGGCGCTCTGCACGGACGAGAGCACAACCCGGTTCAAGTCGAGGACGTCCGGTTCCGCCTACAGGAGGGCCTCGATGGCAGCGGCATATGTGCGCTCTGCGTCGAGTCGAGCCTCCGCTGCCCGGTTCAAGTCCAAGACGTCCTGTTCCGCCTGCAGGAGGGCGTTGATGAGAGCGGCATCTTCGCGCTCTGCGTCGAGTCGAGCCTCTACCGCCCGGTTCAAGTCCAGGATGTCCGGTTCCGCCTGCAGGAGGGCCTCGATGGCAGCGGCATCCGCGCGCTCCGCCTCAAGTTGAGCCTCCGCCACCTGGTTCACATCCACGGCATCTGGTTCCGCCTGCAGGAGAGCCTCGATGGCAGCAGCATGCGCGCGCTCCGCGTTGAGTTGAGCCTCTGTCTCCCGGTCCTCCTTTAGTATCGCCATGTTGAACCGCTGGTCCGCCTGCCCCATGGGGGACTCGGACGCCGACATGAACTCGACGTCCATCGTCTCATACCCATCGGGGGCCTTTTGAGCCGCGACCTCTGCCATGAACATTGGATCGGCTTCCTCCTCCTTGTAGCTTGGCTCCAGAGAACTCGGGGATTGGCCCGCTGCAAAGCGAGCTTGGGAACGGAGGTCTGTGGCGCCGACCGCCGCCGCGATTTCTGCGCGGTGCTCCGGCGTCAGCATCTTGTGGTAAGTGATCTTGCGGCGCACCATGGCTTTCCGGCGAACTAGGGGATGCTTGATGCGGGCTAGGGGATCGAAAGGTGGGGGAATGGGCTGGAGATTTGGTGTGGTTTTAGGGCAGTGGCTGGCGTAGGCCGAGCAGCGAAGGTTCTGGTGTGAATAGTGGTTCCGGTGACGACCGGTCAATCAGTTTTGACTGCACATCGCTCTTGTCGTGTTCGCATTGCAGCCCAGCACGCTGGACCCTCCATGTCACTTACCGAATGGAACGCGCTTCGTCTTGCATTTTCCCTCGCTTGTGGGACCGCAATTGAGAGCAAACCGACGTCCCTCCCCCTCCCCCGCCCGCGTCATTTATTATACCACCACTCCCTCCGTTTTATGCGGAGTAAATAAAAATAGAGGGAGTATACTACGATGAGGATCCCCTGACGTGGCCGAACCCATTGAGTAACTGACATGCGGGGCCTAGCAAGCATGGGGTCCGCCAGTAAGTGACCGAAACGGAGGGTAAGGCAGGGATACCTACGTCAGAGGATCCACTTCCACTATACTACTTTGACCAAATGTTAGAGTAATAATATATGACATGCAACTTACACAATTGTTAGAGTAATAATATATGACATGCAACTTACACAAAGCATACAGGGTCTAATGCGTTTTTCGAGGCTAACTTTGACCAAATGTTAGAGTAATAATATATGACATGCAACTTACACAAAGCATACAGTCAAATTCGTATGTGAAAGGAGTTTCCACTGATATAATTTTCACATTATACATCTCATGTACTATTAATCTTGTCAATAGTCAAATTGGAAACCATCTCGAGTACAAATCTAGGAGTACGTACGAATCTAACAATATTGATTGGGCGTTGTTGAATGTTGATACCTTTTTTTATCAAAGTAGAGATACTTTGACTACACATAAAACTTATATGTAAACTAGAAAGGATAGGAGGGAGTATATTGTACGTTCAAAAATGAAACGAACATTGAATATCCTTTATATATGATTTGCGGATGCTATGATCACCGGTTCAAAATTTTGAATCCGCCTTAGGTATCATGTGCCCCCACACGTTCCCTCTCGATTAATTCTCGGGGTCCGGAGATCTATTGAAAGAGGACTAGGGTGGGTACATGCGAATGACACTCGGTGGAATGTTCAAATGAGGCATGCGGGAGGATGGACTCGACTGGAGGGCGACATGATCGATGGAGAAGAGGGTTGGAGAGGAATGAGAAATAAGCAAACGCCACATGATTATACTAGAACGACTCAAATAAACAATAAGTTGTCTCGCTTGGCCTACATAGTGAAAGTCCTAATGTGCAACGCGGAGCACTGACGCTCGAATATGGTCGAGAAAACAGGGAAACCGACATGTGGGGCACACCCGTCGGGACGACGTAGCGCAGACTAGTCCAATGGAGGAGCTGTCCCACGACCTCCTCGCCACCGACAACCGTTCATGTGGGTCGTTGGGGCCAACAACGGGGCGCAGCTCCAGCACCGCCTCTGGACACGGCGACCGCGGTGAGCGACACGCTCATATCGTCGCTAGACACGGTTGGTTTCAGTGTGCCGAGGGTGGCGTTAGTGCTGTGGCACGACCAATGGTATGTTTGGTTTGTGCCCAAGGTTGCCCCATCAAAGCATTGGGTAGCCAAAATTTTGGTTGAGGTATTGGTTGCCCATGATTTGGCCGACATTGGCAAGAAAAATGAACTAGAGTTGGCTAGAGTTCATTGGCATGCCAAAGAAATGGCAACCATCCAAACAAAGACCAATATTTGGGTCATGACCAAAATTTTGGTTGAGGTATTGGTTGCCCATGATTTGGCCGACATTGGCAAGAAAAATGAACTAGAGTTGGCTAGAGTTCATTGGCATGCCAAAAAAATGGCAACCATCCAAACAAAGACCAGTCTTTGGGTCATGACAAAAAATTTGGTAAGGCGCACTTTGGCCACAATCCAAACACACCCCAACACCCGGCTCGTCGAGGATGCACGGGGCACCGCGACGCGTCCGCAGAGTGGTGTAGCGTGGCCAACTGCATCCTCTGGACCGAGACCATGCCTGGTAGTCTTGCTTTTTCAATGACATGCGGGGATCGCATGTGAGCAAAGGGCATCTCCAACGTTGCCACGACCGCAGCTGGCTACCCTGGCACACCAAAACCCTCATCCCTCGCGCCGTCGCGCGGTGCGTTCCCAGCCGGCGCCAGCTGCCCGCATTCATGTCGTCCGTTCGTATGTCGTCGTTAAGAGGCTCGGTGCCCGAGGAACCAACTAAGCCGACTTAATGACGCACCCAGACGCTTGGCCTCACCGGAATGCGCTACTTAAAGCGGCAACGCCCAGCTAACCTCCACACCATAGCGCATCGTCCTCCTACCTGGCACCACATCCGCCATGAGCTTGTCTTCGGGGATGAAGCTCGAGGTCGCCACCCTCACTCAAGTCGCCTCTCGCGACGCAATAGCGCCGTAGCCGGACGCGGACGCGACCGCACAAGCGATGGCCACGCTGGCGGCCGACGACGGGAGCACCGTCAGCCACGCATCCTACTTGCCACCATCCAACGTCCAGCACCGCCGAGGTCGGGGACTCCTCCGAGGATGAGTTGGGCATGGGAGGCGGCAGGGCATGGTGTGCCAACTGGCCGGTCCGCATCCCGTGTTCTACTCTTCCTCGCCGGAGACCGCACCTTCACTTCACGGGTCTTGAACCCTGCCCCCGTACATAGAGATCGCAGATGGAGGACGTCGGTCGCCGCCGTAGAATAGGTTTAGGGTCGGGTTTCTTTTATTTTTCTGTCCTATAAAAGTTTGAAATGTAATGAAAATCTGCCGTGCTTGCATTAATCTCGGCCGGTGTATATGAACTTTCACAATAATATACATATTGTAGGAGTACTAGCAAGATGCCCGTGCGTTGCACAGAAGATCAAGATCTTGTGGGAGAAAAGGATGAACGAGGGAAAGCCTTATCTGCAAATGTGGAGAGGAGTGCGGGTAAATTTTCATAGTTTCCTTCCTATCCGTTAGATATAGATCAGGCGGCCTATATTGCAGGATACAGGCACACCATCATCACCAACTCTGCTTTTTATTGAACTGGGACAAATCTAACATGCGAAGTAAAATAAACACATAGGGTCTATACATACACAAATTGTCTTAGGCACTCCAATAGTACGTCCACTACACATTCACGCATTTCACAACTTTCTACATCTACGGGAACCTACGAAAGGGTTAACGTAAATTGCCTCTCTCTCCCCTCCCCTGATTTTCATGGTGGTGGGCCCCTCCCTCCCCCCAATCTACAATCAACAGCTCACACGTTTCACATTACGTTAATTACGTAACTGGGATTACGTAGGTGTAGCATTACTCGTCCCAAAAAACCCAACTAAGCCAACCTCCCAGCATATCGCGCGGGAAAAGACCCGGCCGCGTCGTTTTAGTCGGGATTACCGGATTACTAGTAGTAGTATCGATGGATCGCGCGAAGCAACAAAATTTTTTTTTGAGGGGGCGAAGCACCTAGTTTAAAAGGAAAAAAGGCGGTACACTCAAATCACTCCTGTCCCGGTCGCATTGCACCCCACACACGTTCGGTCCTGCACACGGCTCACGCAAATGGAACACGCTTCGGCTTGCGTCTTCACTGACACGTGGGACTACACTTGGAGAAACCGACCATGCGCCAAACTCCTCCCGCCCACCGCTCAAAAATCCTCCCCCCCCCCCACACCTAAAAATTCCCCCCAAATCCGATTCAACCGCCCCTCGGCCAACTAGCCAATAATATTCCCCAAACCCCCCTCCCCCTGTCCCCCTCCACTCCATTCGCTCCGCCAAAGATGCACTCCCCACCACGCCGATAAGTCGGCGCCGCGGTTCGGCGATCCTCTCGCTCCCACAGTACGCTCTCGTAGACTGGCGTCCTCTAGACGCGCCGCCACCTCTGGCTACGTTCTTGTGGAGGTGCACGGCGGTCAGCGCCGCCACCGCTGGCGACGTTCGTGTGGAGACGCACGGCGGTCAGCTTCTCCCACGGTACGCGCATTCTAGACTGAGGCCCCGTTCATGTCAGTGTAGCGCTGAATGTTAGCTGATAGACGCAGTTAATCTCACTGTTTGCCGAAGTAGTTTACTGTCAATATGCTCTAATTAAGAAGCTTCCTTTCCCTGTTCTGCACTCAATCTGCTTAGCTGAGATGGTATGCCAAGGCCAATTAGTTGCTAAAATATTCTGCCATATATTTATTGTGACATAGATTGCCATGGTCTAGTAGCCAATCTGTTAGGTGAAATAGCTCTACACCGTTTTATACTCGATCTTTGTTGTTGCGATGGCCTTCGATTGTTCGATGGTTGTGTGCTCGGCCTCATTGACTGCTAAAACAGCCTGCCATAATTTGGCACTCAAATCTGTTTGCTGAATTAGCTTTACATATATTTTGTTACTTAGATCTGCTCGTCCAAATATCTTGCCATAGCTTTAGACATCGACCTAGGTATTTTTTTCTAGACTTCATAAAAAAAGCATATATGTTTTTCCTGTAATATCTAGTAGAACAACTAATTTGTATGTCTAACAGATGGACATGACTTGGATAACTTCTGCTCGAAGATTCTCTGCTGCATATGTCGAGGGGTTGAAAACTTCATGAACTTTATCAGAGCTGAGTACGGTGGTCCGAAATCAGATGTACTATGCCCACGTAGCAGTTGTATGAATTCAGTTATAAGACCCCAGTCAACTGTGCAAAATCATCTACACTTGTATGGGATGTCGGTCACATATACTAGGTGGGTTCATCATGGTGAAGCTGTGAACGTCAATGTTATTGACTACGTGGAAGCAGCAGATCACCATGTTGATTTGCCTGATGATCAGGTGGAAGAGGATGAGGAGGTGGTGGTCGCGGAGCCAGTGAGTTTTACCAACATTGAAACAATGCTACGAAATGCTCGTGCATTCCGTGAACTTTCACCTGCAGAAGAAAAATGGTGGGCCCGCATGTTGGAACAATGCAACGTTGCTGTCACCCCAGGAAATAAGCTGTCAGTATTCTCAGCTATGGACACCTTTCTTCAGGTGAAGACATCTAAGCGGATGACTGAGGGAGTCCTGGATTAGGGGGTGTTCGGATAGCCGGACTATACCTTCAGCCGGACTCCTGGACTATGAAGATACAAGATTAAAGACTTCGTCCCGTGTCCGGAAGGGACTTTCCTTGGCGTGGAAGGCAAGCTTGGCGATACGGATATTCAGATCTCCTACCATTGTAACCGACTCTATGTAACCCTAACCCTCTCCGGCGTCTATATAAACCGGAGGGTTTTAGTCCGTAGGACAACATACACATCAACAACCATACCATAGGCTAGCTTCTAGGGTTTAGCCCCTCTGATCTCGTGGTAGATCTACTCTTGTACTACCCATATCATCAATATTAATCAAGCAGGACGTAGGGTTTTACCTCCATCGAGAGGGCCCGAACCTGGGTAAAACTTCGTGTCCCCTGCCTCCTGTTACCATCCGGCCTAGACGCACAGTTCGGGACCCCCTACCCGAGATCCACCGGTTTTGACACCAACATTGGTGCTTTCATTGAGAGTTCCTCTATGTCGTCGCCGTCAGGCTCAATGGCTCCTACGATCATCAATAGCGATGCAGTCCAGGGTGAGACCTTCCTCCCCGGACAGATCTTCGTCTTCGGCGGCTTCGCACTGCGGGCCAATTCACTTGGCCATCTGGAGCAGATCGAAAGCTATGCCCCTGGCCGTCAGGTCAAAATTGGAAGTTTAAACTACACGGCTGACATCCGCGGGGACTTGATCTTCGACGGATTCGAGCCACTGCCGAGCCCGCCGCACTGTCACGACGAGCATGATCTAGCTCTACCGTCGAACAGTGCCCTGGAGGCCGCACCCGCACCAGCTCCGACCCGTAGTTCGGAGCCAACTGCGCCAATCGAGGATGAGTGGTTGGATGCTACCTCGGGGGCTGCGATCCCAACGGCGATTGAGCCAAACACCAGCCCCGTACTCTGTGAGACTCGTGACTCCAAGGAGCTGAACTCCTCTCCGGACTCCGAACCTTCTGTGCCCCTGCCAATCAAATCTGATTGGGCGCCGATCATGGAGTTCACTGCCGCAGACATCTTTCAGCACTCGCCTTTCGGCGATATCCTGAAGTCACTGAAATCTCTCTCCTTATCAGGAGAGCCCTGGCCAGACTACGGTCAGCAAGGTTGGGGTACGGACGACAAAGAAATTCAAAGCCCACCCACCACCCACTTTGTAGCCACTATCGACGACTTAACCGACATGCTTGACTTCGACTCCGAAGACATCGACGGTATGGACGCCGATGAAGGAGATGATGAAGAACCAGTGCCTAATAGGCCCTGGAAAGCCACCTCGTCATATGACATATACATGGTGGACACCCCAAAAGAGGAAGATGGCGATGGAACAGCGGAGGATGACCCCTCCAAGAAACAGCCTAAGCGTCAGCGTCAGCGGCGCCGCTCAAAATCCCGCCAGAACAAAAACGGCGATTCCAGCACAGGAGACAATAATACTCCAGAAAGTGCCGAAGAAAATCCCCTCCAGCAAGATGTAGCATAGGAGGATGGAAAAACCAGCCCTCATGAGAGAGCGGCAGACAGAGAGGTCGAGGACGATAATTATATGCTTCCCTCCGAAGACGAGGCAAGCCTCGATGACGACGAAGTCGTCGTGCCAGAGGATCCCCTTGAGCAAAAGCGTTTCCAACGCAGGTGTCGGTGTCCTAGAGTTGGGGTACCCTAGTATCCCGAACTTGTGCACGGGCAGTTGCAGCGCCGCGCGGCAAGGCTTGCCGGACGACCGCTAGAGTCTTCCGTGGGTTCCTTTAGAGCCATTCAAGAACAAAGCATTCAAGATGAAGAGACAAGGCCCCGGCAAGAGGAGCTTCCCGGGAAGGCCAACCACGACACTTCAAGAAACTTGCCGCGATGCACCGCACGTCCCGGCAAGGTCCGGTGAGCGACAAGCTTCTGGACTCGACAAGACGACGACCCCGACAAGGTACTCACCGGGGGCCCGCTGCCACTCTGTACCCACGCTCCAGCGCACCCACCCGCGTGTCGCCATGAGGCTTCCTCAGGGGTGCGTGGCGGGAGCCTGTGCAGCCAGGGGGACGCGGTGGCAAGCGGAGATGAAGAGAAGGCCATCGTGGCAAACGGTGGTGCTCCTAACGGTCACTTTTTGCACTGTTTAGGCAACTCAGACGGGCATTCAATGACCTTGTCCCCTGCCGTCAGAGTTAGGTAGGGTGCACTGTGTCCACAGTAGCGGTAGCTGCACCTACCACATCCTTTTCCATTTTTACCCTTCTAGTCTACGTTGCCACCTGTCGGTGACCCCTTGAAAGTATAAAAGGAGGCCCAAGCGCAACGCAGAGGAGGTTCGGCTCATTCGAAACAACAGGAACACTCTCACACTCGGTCTGGCAGCGTCCATTGCTCCTGAGCAAGAATTCAATACACACAAACAAGCAACAGTAGGGTTTTACGCATCCGTGCGGCCCGAAGCTGGGTAAAACTGCTCACGTGTACCGCCTCGATCCGCTCTTTGCGCGGCCTCCGCCCCCTCCGAACCGAAAGGGGCCCGGTCCCCATAGGTGTTGGTGGATCAGTTTCCCCGACAGCAGGCTCATGGCCACGGCAAGAAGCCTCAAGAAAAAACAGCAACAGCTTAAGGTTGATCAAGATTTGCTGGTTGACAGATGGACTGAAGTCCTTGCGGCCGAAGAGCATACACTCGAACGCCCCTCCAAGAGTTACCCAAAGCGCAGGTTGCTACCCCAATTAGAGGAGTAAGCACTTGATGCGGCCGAACGGCCACCTTGTGGCCGCGACAGAGAGGCCTCCCGGCCCTCCACTCAAGCCGCACCCCGCACCAAGACACGAGAATATGCGCCGAACTTACGAGACATGTTGGAGGACAAGGCAAGGCAAACACGATCGATCTAGGGATCGCATGGGCACCCCACGGCTCGAGACGGTAACCGTCACGCCGGCCACAAATTCGGCAGGGCCGAACACAGTAGACAAAACTCATTGGAGCTACGACATGATATTAGGCGCCGCACACCCACTGTGCTTTACAGACGAAATAATGGATCATTAAATCCCCGAGGGTTTCAAACCCGTAAACATCGAATCATATGATGGCACAACAGATCCCGCGGTATGGATCGAGGATTATCTCCTTCATATCCACATGGCCCGCGGCGACGATTTCCACGCCATCAAATACCTCCCACTCAAGCTTAAAGGACTAGCTCGGCATTGGCTTAACAGCTTGCCAACAGGATCAATCAGTTGTTGGGAGGACCTGGAAGCCGCATTCCTCGACAATTTCTAGGGCACCTATGTGCGACCCCCGGACGCCGATGACCTAAGCCACGTAATTCAGCAGCCAGATGAATCGGCCAGGCAATTCTGGACACGGTTCCTAACAAAGAAAAATTAGATAGTCGACTGTCCGGACGCAGAGGCCCTAGCAGCCTTCAAGCACAATATCCGTGATGAGTGGCTTGCCCAGCACCTAGGACAGGAAAAGCCGAAATCTATGGCAGCACTCACGACACGCATGACCCGCTTTTGCGCGGGAGAAGACAGCTGGCTCGCTCGTAGCAACAACATGACCAAGAACCCCGGTTATTCGGATACCAGGGACAGAAGCGGCAGGTCACGTCACAACAAGCATAAGCACCGCATTAACGGCAACAATGCTGAGGATACAGCAATTAATGCCAGATTCAGAGGCTCCAAATCCAGTCAGCAGAAAAAGCCATTCAAAAGGAATCCTAGGGGCCCGTCCAGTTTGGACCGAATACTCGACCGCTTGTGCCAGATACACGGCACCCCCGAAAAGCCGGCCAATCACACCAACAGGGATTGTTGGGTGTTCAAGCAAGCAGGCAAGTTAAACGCCGAAAATGAAGACAAGGGGCTGCATAGCGATGACGACGAGGAGCCCCGGCCACTGAACAACAGTGGACAGAAGGATTTTCCCCCACAAGTGCGGACGGTGAACATGATATACGCAACTCACGTCCCCAAAAGGGAGCGGAAGCGCGCGTTAAGGGACGTATACGCGGTAGAGCCAGTCGCCCCAAAGTTCAACCCATGGTCCTCCTGCCCGATCACCTTTGATCGAAGGGACCATCCCACTAGCATCCGTCATGGCGGTTTCGCCGCATTGGTTCTAGACCTAATTATTGATGGATTTCATCTCACTAGAGTCCTTATGGACGGCGGCAGCAGCCTGAACCTGCTTTACCAGGATACAGTGCGGAAAATGGGCATAGATCCCTTGAGGATTAAGCCCAGCAAAACGACCTTTAAAGGCGTAATACCAGGTGTAGAGGCCAACTGTACAGGCTCAGTCACACTTGAAGTGGTCTTCGGATCTCCGGATAATTTCCGAAGCGAGGAGTTGATCTCCGACATAGTCCCATTCCGCAGTGGCTATCACACACTGCCCGGACGAACCGCATTCGCCAAGTTTAATGTGGTACCACACTACGCATACCTTAAGCTCAAGATGTCAGGCCCTCGAGGAGTAATTACGGTCAACGGAAACACCGAATGCTCCCTCCGAATGGAGGAGCACACGGCAGCCCTCGCAACGGAAGTACAAAGCAGCCTCTCCAGGCAGTTCTCCAGTCCGGCCATTAAACGTCCGGACACCGTCAAGCGCGCCCGGAGTAACCCACAACAAGACCACCTGGCATGTTCTGAGCAGGCGTAGCAATGCGGCCCCAACCCCAACCCTCGCAAAAAGGCGACGCCAGTACTTCGCTTACATAACTACGCTCTAGAAATACCATGGGCATAGGGGGAGGGGCACCATCATGGCACGCCCAAAACACGGCTTAAACCGCACCAGGGGCTGCCAATTTTTTTTTACTTTTCTCTTACTTCCAGGACTCTACTCTTTGGAAGGCCTGTTCGGCAGTTCAATTGCCGTACAAATGATGCAGGAACCAGGAAAGCAGACAAGCCATGCCGCATTACGAAACTCTCAGGTGGTCTCTATCACGACAGTATACCCGTTTCGCATACTATTCCGCAGCTTGCCCCTGGAGCACACATGTTCAATAGTCCAACTTTTTGTTTATCGCATTACTTGTATCGTTCTGCTTTGATCGCAGCTACTTTTAATAAACAATGCATAGCTTTTGTCTATTTTTGCATTACCTCTTTATAAATATATGTTCCTTAACGACATGTTGCTCCCGTACAATTTGGTACGGCAAAAATATGCCAGGGGCTTCAGTATCCCTCAATATGGTGTGAGAAGTCCGAACACTTTCACAAGTGCGGCACCCCGAACTTATAGCATTATATGCATCGGCTCTGAATCATGTCTTGGGTCAATAGTTGGGTTTGCCCGGCTCCTATGTTTTGGTGCCTTGCGTTCCGCTATATCGGCTAAGGTAGCACTAGGGGAACCACTGCGATTGTGCCCCAGTTGAGCTGGGCCGAGCACCTTAGTGGAGAAAGCTAAAACTGACTGTCATGATGAGGCGAGAGCTGGTCGCTGTTCGAGAGGTTTTCTCGAGTCCCTAACGACTTATGCCGCTTCGGGCGAGGAGTCAGCTCTGTCCGGCCAAGGCGTGGATAGCGCCCCGAACTCGGTCTTCTGAATACCAGGGGCTTCGCCGGAATTTAAAATTATAGAATTGTATGGCTAAGTGAGAGTGTTCACGCGTTATAGTCTGATTGCCTTGTTCGTTGGGCTGATCGCCTCCCTCGAAGGACCCAAACATGGGAAAAGAGCGCTCAGGTTTATCCCCGAACACCCCAGCACTAGCGGCATGGGGGCAGAAGCCGACGACTTGTCATCTCTCAGAATTGATAAATAGCCGCACAGAAGGTAATATTTTAAATTCAAACAGCATTGCTAAGCGCATATGAACAAGTTTTCAGCGCACAGGACAAAAACGAGCGAGTTTTACTCAATAATTACATCCCTAGTACATTCATCCGCCACAAGGCGGGCACCCTTCAGAACATCCTTATAGTAATTTTCGGGCTTGCGATGCTCTTTCCCCACTGGTGGCCCGTCCTTCACAAGCTTCTCTGCATCCAGCTTGCCCCAGTGCACCTTAGCACGGGCAAAGGCCCTATGGGCGCCTTCAATACAGACGGAGCGCTTGATGACTTCGAGCCTCGGACAGGCTTCCACCAGCCGCCGCACCAGCCCGAAATAGCTACTAGGCAGACCCTCTCCAGGCCACAGCCGAACTAGGAGGCCCTTCATGGCCTGTTCGGCCGCCTTGTGGAGCTCGACCAGTTGCTTCAGCTGGTCGCTCAAGGGCACGGGGTGTCCGACCTCAGCATACTGAGACCAGAACACCTTCTCCGTCGAGCTGCCCTCCTCGGCTCGATAGAATGCGGCGGCATCGGATACACTCCGGGGAAGATCTGCAAATGCCCCTAGAGAGCTTCGGATTCGGGTAAGTATCAAGTAACTCACGTTTATGTGTTTACTTTGCATAAAGAATGCCTTACCCGCCGCTATCTTCTTCACCTCATCCAACTCCTGGAGGGTCTTCTGGGATTCGGCCTTGGCAGACTTGGCATTTTCAATAGCCGCCGCGAGCCCGGGCGCTCGCGTCTTCGAGTCAAGCTCCAAACTCTCATGTTTCTTCATGAGAACCTGGAGCTCTTGCCGCACCTTGCCAACCTCGGCCTCATACCTCTCCCGCTCGGTGCGCTCCGCGGCCGCACTCTTCTCGGCCTTGAGCAGCGCTTGCTTAAGGGTAGCCACCTTAGATGTGGCCCCTACAATAGCCATGTTAATCCTGTCATTTCTTGCAACTGCACCTTTTTTATATATACATATTCAACCAAGGTATTTCTTACCTTCCTTCCCCTCGAGCTGCTTCTTGGCACGCCCGAGCTCTTGCTCGGACTTCTCGAGGCTCTGCTTCAGTGTGTCCACTGCCGTAGTCAGTACGGCGGACGCCAGCAGAGAAGCCTGCATACGCATATTGACTCCTTTTGTTAGACTCATGCGAATTCTTTGATCCTCTATTCGGCTTTTCTTCCCGAACGCCCAACAGAGCATCAGGGGCTACTGTCTATGCGGTAATATTATTTACACATTATTTACTTACCTCAAAGCCTGTCAACAGGCTAGTACAAGCTTCAGTCAGTCTGCTCTTGGCGTACTGAACCTTCTTGACCACCGCACTCATAATAGTGTGGTGCTCCTCGTCGATGGAGGCGCCTTGGAGCGCCTCCAACATATTGTCCGGCGCCTTCGATTGGACGGGGGCCGCCGGCATGGTGGACTTACTCCTCTTGGAAGGAGGTCCCCCGCCGGACTCCAGAACCTTTGAAGGTTCCGGAGCGGTGTCCGGCCTAGAGCCGGACTTGGAGCCCTGGGGGGTTTCATCCCCTTTACTCCTGGAGTCCGGGAAGTCGCCCTGCGGCGCCTCCGGGACCACCTCCTCCCTGCTTGGAACCTGTTGGGACAACACCTCGGTGTTGTCCGTACGGCGGGGGGAGGAAGCCGTCGGAAGCGAGTTCACATCCCACGAACCCAGTGAGCCGCTCGACGATGCGTCGAGCCGGTCTTTGGGTGGGCTGCATAAGCATATTCGACATAAGGGAAAGCTGTGCAATAAACGAATACTATGAGTTACTATGATATCTGGATACTTACGATTTTGCCAGGGGCTTGGCCCTGGGCTGCCACTCCTCTCCGCCGTCATCGGCGTCGGTGGAGTTGTCTGGAGGAAGGGTATTCCCCTTCTTGGACCCTCCGGCCTCCTCAGAGAGGGCAGCCTTCCTTTTCTTCTCTCCTCCCGCTGGAGGGGGAGAGGTTTATTCTTCTTCCTCCTCGTCTTCACGAGAGGAAGGCGCTTCGGGACCATCGGATGATGAATCCAACACCTCCTGGCGCTGGGCACTCTTTCGAGTCCCCGTGGCCTTTTTCGCGGCCTTCTTCTCCGGCACCACATAGGGTGCCGGAACCAGCAGCTTCGCCAAGCGAGCGTCTGTTGGGCCTTCGGGCAAAGGAGCCGGACAGTTGATCTGTCCGGACGTCACCTGCCAATCCTGTCAAAGGTAAGGGAGCTTAGATCCCGCATAGAGTCAAACTATGATAACCTAATATCCTGTAGAAGGAAATATAACAGCTTACCGCATGAGCGTGATGCTGCGTACTAAATCCGCGATCCTCGGTAGCAGATGCGGGAGCTTCGGCACCCTTGAAAAGCACCCTCCAGGCATCTTCGTACATCGTGTCGAAGAGCCTGTTCAGAGTTCGGTGCTGCGCCGAGTCGAACTCCCACAGGTTGAAGGCCCGCTGTTGACACGGGAGGATCATGCGGATGAGCATCACCTGGACTACGTTGACAAGCTTGAGCTTCTTGTCCACCAGGGTTTGGATGTAGGTTTGGAGTCCGGTCGGTTCTCCTTTTTTACCCCAAGTCAGGCCCGTCTCCTTCCAGGAGGTGAGCCGCGTAGGAGGGTCGGACTGAAACTCAGGGGGTGCGACCCATTCGGCGTCGCGCGGCTCGGTGACGTAAAACCACCATGATTGCCACCCCTTCAGGGTCTCCACAAAGGAGCCCTCGAGCCATAGGACGTTGGCCATCTTGCCCACCATGGCACCGTTGCACTCCGCCTGGCTGCCGCGCACCACCTTCGGCTTGACGTTGAAAGTCTTGAGCCATAGGCCGAAATGGGGGCGGATGCGGAGGAAGGCCTCGCACACGACGATAAATGCCAAGATGTTGAGGATGAAGTTCGGGGCCAGATCGTGGAAATCTAGGCCATAGTAGAACATGAGCCCCCGGACAAATGGATGCAGAGGGAAGCCCGGTCCGCAGAGGAAATGGGGGAGGAATACCACCCTCTCATGGGGCCTAGGGGTGGGGATGAGCTGCCCCTTTTCAGGAAGCCGGTGCGCGATGTCGCTAGACAGGTATCTAGCCTTCCTCAGCTTTTTGATGTGTCCCTCCGTGACGGAGGAGACCATCCACTTGCCTCCCGCTCCGGACATGGCTGGAGAAGGCTGAGGTGGGGAGCGCGGACTTGGGCGCTAGAGCTCGAGTGCGCGAGAATGGATAGGCAAAGGAGGAAGAAGGCGTAGGTAAAAGGGTGGATCCTTATCCCCTTATATGGGTGGACGCAACTGTGTGTCCCCACCAGCCTGGTAAAACTCGCTTATCTCCAAGCGCCGTAATCAAGGGCGCGGTTGGGTTACCCACGCCCGTATTGATGAGAATCCCAGAATAAGGGGACACGATCTCTGCTTTGACAAGACGTGCCAAGGAAACCGCCTCGCATGACGCGCTGAGGTGGGATAATGAAACGACTCGGATAAAGGCTTGGTCGTGGTGTGTCACACTACGGAACACGTCAGCAGGTTAGATTTGTGTAAATATTATTCTCTCTGTGGCAACATGTGGAAAACTTATTTTGCAGAGCCGGACACTATCTTTGTGTTTAAAATCTTCTATGAAGTACTTGAAGGAGGAACCCGCCTTGCAATGCCGAAGACAATTTGCGCGCCGGTCTCGTCGTCATTGAAGCCTGGTTCAGGGGCTACTGAGGGAGTCCTGGATTAGGGGGTGTTCGGATAGCAGGACTATACCTTCAGCCAGACTCCTTGACTATGAAGATACAAGATTGAAGACTTCGTCTCGTGTCCGGAAGGGACTTTCCTTGGCATGGAAGGCAAGCTTGGCGATATGGATATTCAGATCTCCTACCATTGTAACCGACTCTATGTAACCCTAACCCTCTCCGGTGTCTATATAAACCGGAGGGTTTTAGTCCGTAGGACAACATACACATCAACAACCATACCATAGGCTAGCTTCTAGGGTTTAGCCTCTCTGATCTCGTGGTAGATCTACTCTTGTACTACCCATATCATCAATATTAATCAAGCAGGACGTAGGGTTTTACCTCCATCGAGAGGGCCTAAACCTGGGTAAAACTTCGTGTCCCCTGCCTCCTATTACCATCCGGCCTAGACACACAGTTCGGGACCCCCTACCCGAGATCCGCCGGTTTTGACACCGACAATGACCAACAAATCATTTGATGCGATGTTGGCTGCTTTCTGCAAATCTTTCCCAGATGCGTCTGAGCTGCCACACACCTATAGTAAAATGAAGAATTTCCTTCGTGCAGTTGGAATTGGATATGATATGATCCATGTTTGTAAGAATAATTATGTTCTGTTCCGGAAGGATTATGCCAACTTAAGTGAATGCCCGAAATGCAAATCATCAAGATGGAAAGACGGCGATGCTGTGAAGAGGATTCCTCATAATGTTCTGAGACATTTTCCAATTACACCAAGATTGCAGAGGTTGTTTCATGATGCTGAAACAAGAGAGGATGGTACTGTGGCATTCTAGGAACCATGAGTACAGAGATCAGAATGTAATGAGCCATCCATCTCATGGTAGTGAGTGGAAAATCTTCAATGATAAACACAAAGAGTTTGTCGCTGAACCGAGAAACATTAGACTTGGCTTAGCTTCAGATGGATTTAACCCATTTGGCCACCAGAGCGCCACATATAGCATGTGGCCAGTGCTTGTTATCCCTTACAACATGCCTCCAAATGTCTCCACCAAAGAATCAAACTACATGATGGCCTTGCTCATCCCAGGTCCAAAAGTCCTGGAAAGGATTTTGATTTGTTCATGGAGCCTCTTGTGGCGGGACTTCAATAGCTATGGAAGGGTGTTCTCACTCGAGACCTATATAGCAGCCCACCAGTTGATTTCTTTCTGCTTGTTGTTATAATGTGGTGCATCCATGATTATCCGGCTTTGGGCACTTTGTCAGGGCGAACGACACATGGTTACATTGGACACCGCCGTTTCCTTGCCAAGGACAAGCCGCATCCTAGAAAATACCGAAGACATGTGTTCAATGCAAAGCATGAAAACGTGATGCGCCAAAGAGGCTCACCGCCGATGAGTTGCAAGTGGAATTAGAGAAGGTCAGGCATATTACACCAGGAAACCATCCTGGTATTGGTAGCGGGAAAAGGAAGCGTGGCAGGGTAGAAGAGAGATTATTGTTTACCCACAGGTCCACTTTGTGGGACTTGGAGTATTGGAAAGATTTCGATCTGCGGCATAATCTTGATGTGATGCTGTGACGCCCGGATAATTAAGCTACAGTAACCTCTGCTAAATATGCCACGTCACCTCCATCACTGTTTAACCTCGCGTCGGTTTGAAACTTTTCAAATTCAAAATTTAAATATTGTCAAACATCGACAGTTTTCAAACATCGAAACAAAAATGTTCGGGTTGTGCCGAATATCACAGAGGTAATTATAGTAAAGAAAACACAAATTTATCAAATACTTAAATGCCCTAAATTGAATTAAAACAGTTAAAGAAAATAAATTAAAGAAAAGAAATAAAAAACAGAATACAAAAAAAAGAAGAGGAGAAGCCCCCCCCCTGCTGGACCGCGGCCCAGCTGGCCATCGGGCCAACCAGGCCGGCCCAGGTCGACCCCCACTCCTCTCCCTTATCCACTCCTCCCCCCACTCCCCACCGACA